>NC_049207.1:920024-975024 GCF_013347855.1 Anguilla anguilla
GGAGAGAATAAGAGAGAGGGGTGGGGAGACAGAGAGAGAGGGGAGTGGGGGAGAGAGAGAGGGGGGAGTGGGAAGAGAGTAAGAGAGAGAGAGAAAAAGAGAGAGAGATATTCAGGTATTTCAGGCATTTTAAATGCCAGTAAAATCACTCAGATTAACACTGCATAACCATGGTAACATTCCGTTTCTAGAAATCATGGAAAACCTTCCACTACCCTGCACGCAAACACTGAAACTCAGAAGCACAATAATGCTCCAAAATAGTTACTCTGACGCACAATATTTCACTAGCAGTTATTCTAATGCACTAAAACAGTTAATGCACAGCAAATCACAAAAAGCATTACTCTAATGCACTGTAACTCACTAAACTGTTACTGTTACTCTAATGCACTGTAACTCACTAAGACCATTACTCCAATGCACTGTAACTCACTAAGACCATTACTCCAATGCACTGTAACACACTAAGACCATTACTCCAATGCACTGTAACACACTAAGGACCATTACTCCAATGCACTGTAACTCATTAAGACCATTACTCCAATGCACTGTAACTCACTAAGACCATTACTCCAATGCACTGTAACTCACTAAGACCATTACTCCAATGCACTGTAACACACTAAGACCATTACTCCAATGCACTGTAACTCACTAAGACCATTACTCCAATGCACTGTAACTCACTAAGACCCATTACTCCATGCACTGTAACACACTAAGACCATTACTCTAATGCACTGTAACTCACTAAGACCATTACTCCAATGCACTGTAACTCACTAAGACCATTACTCCAATGCACTGTAACTCACTAAGACCATTACTCCAATGCACTGTAACACACTAAAACCATTACTCCAATGCACTGTAACTCACTAAGACCATTACTCCAATGCACTGTAACTCACTAAGACCATTACTCCAATGCACTGTAACACACTAAGACCATTACTCCAATGCACTGTAACACACTAAGACCATTACTCCAATGCACTGTAACACACTGAAACAGATGCTTGAATGCACTGTAACACACTGTAACACGCTCAAATGCATTGTGACACATTAAAACAGAGCCTCCATTGAAACTCAGGATCACAGCCATGGCAGCAGTCATGCATTATGTGTGCGCCGTCTGGTTCAGTTTCTGTTGGTGAGCCGCCTCAGTCTAAAACTCCATCAGTGAAAAATATCCAACTGCAGGACCATTTAATGGGTTGCAAATGTCACTATAACCATAACAGGTTGATACCGCAGCACAAGTCAACAAGATTTCACACACACAACGTAACGCTTACAGTTAACTCCTGTCTGAGAAAGCTCTCCAACACTTTAGCCCCATCCCAATGGGCATAAAACAAATTCACAATCAAATGGTGGCAATTCAGCTCCTGGTAAGTGGTGCAACAGCGCCCCCTGGTGGCAGTGTATTGTACACAGCCCCAGGGCTGCAAGAAGGAAACATTCAAATATGCAATTGAAGCTTCAGAATATGATAACGCAGACATGAAACATTCTGCTTTTATTCATACTTTTAAATAATTATTTGTACATGCAGCACAACATGAGTTTGTGATTTGAATTTTGTTTTTAACTTTTGAAAAACTCTGGATGTATAGTTTCAAGGAGCAACCAAATTAAATAAATGCATATATGAAGATATAATTATTGGCAGTATTATGGCTGTTGTGTAAAGTCTTCACGTGTTTCACAGACACCTGGCAGCACAGACAATCAAACTCCAAACCTCTCTCCCAATAAATTACTTTATCCACAAAAGTGACCATTTCTAAACTTGACTGGTACAAGCTTCTCCTTACGACCAGCCTGATGCTTCATGAACGATAATCATGTGACCGTGCAGATGCTACATTCACAAATGTGTAAAAGAATGGGAGGAAACCCCATAATTCACACAATGCTGTTAATAAAGTTATTAACCTCCTCAACAGCAAAATTCTTATTTCCCTTTCTATTCCCTGTTTATGAGCAAGGGGTTTGAAAGGTCATAGACTTAGAACACAGCCATGACTTCACTGTTGGAAATGGCGTTTTGTCGAGGGCTAGCGCTGGCTTACGTCACTCTGCTAGCGCAGTGTTGTAGAGGGCTAGCGCTAGCCTGTGTTACTGGACAAACAGGGTTATAGAAGAGTAGCAATCTCTTCCTTAATCTGGTAATATAGTGCTGTAGAATGCTAGCACTAGCTTGCGTTACAGAAAATGCATAAATTAGAGGATTAGTGAGTGATTTACTGTGTGTTCATGGCTCTGGAGATCAGAAGACTGCAGCTGTAACTGGGGAGAGATGGAAATGCTGTATTCTACCATCATGCTGACAGACGCCAGACTTCTCCACAAAAACAGGCCTTCTGGTCCACAGAACATTTCAAATGTGTTTTTTTTATTTCTTGTTCTTCAGTAGATGGTGGCCTTTGGGCTTCAGCTGGAGTGATTTCTTTCTCTCCTCTGCTGCTCTTTCCTCCTCTTTCCCCTCCCTCCATCGCTGCATCCCTCCATCCACCTCTGAGCTGAGAAGAACCACACGCCTCTGAGAAAGAGAGTGAGTGAGAGAGTAAAAGAGTGAGAGAGGGAACAGTGGAGAGAGAATGTAATTGAGAAGCAGAGGTGGAGAGAAAAACAGGACAGACAGAAAGGCGGAGTAATCCTCACCGCAAACTCCTCCCTTTCTTTCTTCCTCCTCTCCTGCCCTTTCAGCGGGGGAGCCGGCCGTCCGTCTGTCAGAGAGAGAGCAGTTACTCCAGCCTTACACACACACAGCCAGAGAGAGCAGTTACTCCAGCCTTACACACACACAGCCAGAGAAAGCAGTTACTCCAGCCTTACACGCACACAGCCAGAGAGAGAGAGCAGTTACTCCAGCCTTACACACACACAGCCAGAGAGAGAGCAGTTACTCCAGCCTTACACACAAACAGCCAGAGAGAGAGCAGTTACTCCAGCCTTACACACACACACAGCCAGAGAGAGAGCAGTTACTCCAGCCTTACACACACACACAGCCAGAGAGAGAGCAGTTACTCCAGCCTTACACACACACAGCCAGAGAGAGCAGTTACTCTAGCCTTACACACACACAGCCAGAGAGAGAGAGCAGTTACTCCAGCCTTACACACACACAGCCAGAGAGAGAGCAGTTACTCCAGCCTCACACACAAACAGCCAGAGAGAGAGAGCAGTTACTCTAGCCTTACACACACACAGCCAGAGAGAGAGCAGTTACTCCAGCCTCACACACGGTACACATATTTGGGAGATGAGTGACCTCATTGTTCTGAGGTTACCACCACAAGCTTAGAAAGAATGAATTCCCAGTAAAGCAAGTGGTCCCATCCTATATACCATATCACCCATATACCATCCACATCCCAAACACAGCAGCAACTAACCCTAACCCTAACCCTATATACCATATCACCCATATACCATCCACATCTCACACACAGCAGCAACTAACCCTAACCCTATATACCATATCACCCATATACCATCCACATCTCACACACAGCAGCAACTAACCCTAACCCTAACCCTATATACCATATCACCCATATACCATCCACATCTCACACACAGCAGCAACTAACCCTAACCCATCCTATATACCATATCACCCATATACCATCCACATCTCACACACAGCAGCAACTAACCCTAACCCTAACCCATCCTATATACCATATCACCCATATACCATCCACATCTCACACACAGCAGCAACTAACCCTAACCCTAACCCATCCTATATACCATATCACCCATATACCATCCACATCTCACACACAGCAGCAACGGCAGAATTCAGTCACTAAATGCTTGTATTGTAGGGAGCCATTGAGCAGATGCAGGCAGTATCGGCTGCACCTCTGTGCTGTGCCAGTGAATTCTGAGCATCAAATGGAAAGTGTTGTGTGCAAATAGGGACCATCCTAACTTGAAATGAGTGTAATATTTTTTTCTTATTTTTTTTGTATGATTTCTGTTTATTTTGAGTAATTAATGTTGCAGGCTGGTGAAAAATTAGTAGTCAGTGAATTTCTTCATCCAATAGCCAAACTGGCTGGTTATGAAAAATGTTCATTTAAAGGCCTGTTGATTGTGATGTCACTCCCTGTCACCAAAGTTACATATTAGGATATCACTACTTTGTAAAAAAGACCCTGTTTATGATGTCACTCCATTTGAGTGAAAGTCCTGATTATGATATCACTCCATTTGAGTGAAAGTCCTGATTATGATGTCACTCCATTTGAGTGAAGGTCCTGATTATGATGTCACTCCATTTGAGTGAAGGTCCTGATTATGATGTCACTCCATTTGAGTGAAGGTTCTGATTATGACGTCACTCCATTTGAGTGAAGGTTCTGATTATGATGTCACGCCATTTGAGTGAAGGTTCTGATTATGATGTCACTACATTTGAGTGAAGGTCCTGATTATGATGTCACGCCATCTGAGTGAAGGTCCTGATTATGATGTCACTCCATTTGAGTGAAGGTCCTGATTATGTCACTCCATTTGACAAAATGAACAGAACTCACCAGCGAAGGTCCAGTCTGGAAGGTCTGTTAGAGGCCCGTATTCTGTACCACTAGGAGCCAGATTGTTCCTGAGCAAAACACCAACACACAAACCAGAAATCACACACAGACAAAAAACAAAACCTGATTAAAAAACTAAATAAGATCCATCTCAAATGTTTTGATGCAACTCAATAAAAGGTAAATAACACAATAATGTTTAAGCTGGGCACCACTGTCGCCTCACAGCAACAAGGTGGCAGGTTCGAGTCACAGTTCGAGTTCGAGTTTGCAGTAGGCAAAATGGACACTCTAAATAGCCAAATAATATGAGTGTGTTAACACTGTGATGGACTGGTAACCAGCCCAGTGTTCCTGCTTAATTCATTCATGCCTATACTCACTCCACTCGCCACTTCTTTCCAGCACGAGTCCCGGCAGTGAGGGAGAGAGCGCGAGACAACGACTGCCTGAAACCTTGGAGACGGAGAGGATGTGTAATTAGACCACGTGAGACCACAGATACGTCGCCGCAGTCACCTGGCTAAAGCCATACTTACCGTGAGAGTGAAAATCTGCCCATGTGCATAGGCCTACAACGATTCAGCGGTATTAATAGCGGACACATAAATACAATAAAAGTCTATCTAATGAGTTAGTTAAGCGTTTAACGTAGTAAATAGACCTGTCAACAGCGGTTAAAATTATGCCCACGAATATCTATAGCGAACTTAGCTAGCTATGTATCCTGGGCGACGTGCTCTTTTGCGCTTCATCATCTACATGAAAGTGGCGTCAAATAAAGTGAGGAAAATTTACAGAGACATTTAAGACATTTAAATTTGGTCAAGGTCCCCTCTCACCTGCACAGCACACAGGCCTCACGGACGCCGCCATCTTGAAATCAGGAGCACAAAGATACGGAATGGCAGCAAAGACAAACAAAGCGAGGAGCTGAAATGCTGTGATGTGATACGTGACCGCTAGGTGGCACCATAATACTGGCCTGACGGAAGCAGATAATCGCGGGTAGCATGTAATTTTATAATTGCGCGCGCATAACCAAGCCCACAGCCCGAGATACTAAGATAAAACTGAAAAAATGCGAAAAATGTTTCTGCTACAGCCAGACGGGACGAGGAGTAGCCTACGAGAGCGCTGAGACTCTAGACTTACTGTTCGTGGCGTCTTCGTTATTATGGAGAGAAACGATTGCTGTGGTTTGGAAGGGCAGTGTAATGGTCAATAGGGCTTATTTCTTTTCTTTACTGTACTTTTTTTTTTTTTAGCAAACTCTAACGATGAGAAGGGGCTGCAGATGTAAGTGGGCAGTGATTGGTTCAGAGGGAGGGGCTGCAGATGTAAGTGGGCAGTGATTGGTTCAGGGGGAGGGGCTGCAGATGTAAGTGGGCAGTGATTGGTTCAGAGGGAGGGGTTGCAGATGTAAGTGGGCAGTGATTGGTTCAGGGGGAGGGGCTGCAGATGTACGTAGGCAGCGGATTGGGCTCTGTATAGCGCATGATGCTGTTTCGTTTGATCCTCTACAAGCAGCTGCACTTGTCCCAACATGCAGCTCACACACCCTCAAGGTGCTGGAGGGGGGGTCTCGGGGGGGAGTTAGGAGTTTAAACAGCGTCATCAAAGGCAACTGCAGGCTAGCCGAGCTGCAGGTCAGAACTTCCTTTCCTGTGCCTATTTTCAGACTGATTTTATTGTTTGTGTACCCAAAAAGGGAGAGGATGGGAGCCGTGAAAATTAAAGAACAGACAAGTATAGTACAGGCAGAGAGCATGTATTATAAATGCCACACAATCGCACACCTTTCAGTTTTAGAAGGTTGCTCCAAAACATCACCCTGCCGCTTCCCCACCCCCTTCCTGTAGCAGGACTGCTGGCGTTATCTCCCCGGCGATGCTGAGTAAGCCGCAAAGCATTCCGCTGTGTGTGCTTCAGACAAGTTCCCACTCGCTGATAACGCGCGGGAGAGGGAGAGGCAGAGGCACGCGCACTGCTGCAGACCGCCGAGGAGTACAAAGAAAAGCAGTTTGTGTGTGTGTGAGGAGGGGGCACTGGGCCGAGGAGGCGCAAAACAGCTACCATAGAAAAAAAAAATGGGTCCCGTTTATCTTCGCGTTTATTCATACAACTGGGTGTCCTTCTATGTTGGTGCCACTCGTAGCAAATACTAGGAAGACCGGCGCGAGAAATCGTTACTTTGTTTTGTCTCTGAATTCTTACACGCGTGCAAACCGCAGCGCACTTTGGTAACTTCGACGGTATCGTTCCGCGCATTCCACAGGCTCGGAGTACAGCAAAGTAGTGCCTATTCGAACATTGCGCATGAAACACTTCGAAACTGTGCTGCTACATTAATACAACTGCAGCCACGAGAGACAAATAATAGTCCTTAGGGTATTAGAGTTTCAGTTAGAAATACTCCATAACCAAGGATCTGGCTAAATTAGCCCCGCGGCGTTGAATTAAACACTGCATCCATAACATGATGACACGCACTCGCAATCTAATTACGCTGTACTGCTGCCCCGCGGCGCAATAAATCAGCGTCTGCAGTTCTTAGCGCTTAGAACAGACAGTTAAACACAGTTAAACGGTTAAACACATACACGTCCCTGGCAACTTGATGACATCCGTTTAAAACTGCAATCGAATACAAATGCGACAAATAAAATAAGATACTAACTAAACTTATGTTGTGTGCTAACTTTAGACAATACGTTATAAGTACAGTAGGCTAGGTTATATAGGCCTATGAAAAAACTTGTTACGTCAGTTCAGCCATACAGTAATAACGTCACTTGCTGCTCCGAATTAGAACTTGTCACTTGTTAACGCATTAAAAATAATACTGGCATCTAATATTTTCGAACGTGTGGGAAGTAGACCAGAGACTCTGTGTGTGACAATAACAGTGCGATCAGTCCGCCATGCCTTGACGAAAGGTGTGCCGGTCCAGAAAAAAAGTGAGAGAAAGAAAGAGACGGGAGTCCGGGACAAGAGCGGGGAGCCGCAACTCTGTTCATTTTAATGTAAGCCCAACTAATTCTTGATTAACTTGATTACGTTTTTATCTAGTGCGCCGTGTTTGGGTATAAGAGATGGCGTAACGTGTTCGCACATATCTTATTCAACTTAGTTTTTTTAAACTTGGTGTGTATTTTGGGAAATATAACATTCTTTGAGACTGAAGGGGGGGAGAGCGACGTCTTGTTCTCTTTGCTCTGAACTTTTCCCGTGGAAAAAATACTACATTTTCATATGTAAAATGAAAGAACTGTAAAGGTAGCGTAATCTGTAGACGAGATAGTGGATTTATTTTCCTTTCCTATGCGTGCGGTGCAACGTAACCTGCGGCGACTCGCGCATCCAAGAACGGAAGAGAAAACCGGTCATTTACAAGACTTTCTGTATGCTGCGAACTTTCTGAGCACGTCGAGTGGAAACATTAACGGACACTGTATTCGGCATAGCTAGGACAGTTACTTTATTACTTTATTAACACTAACGAGATGAAAACAACGGGACTTATCTCCATTTTTTAATTCTGGGAAACAAAGGGCAGACAGACTGAGTGCTGTTAACTGCTACACGGGAAAACTGTTGCCTACTGTATGGACCTCTGGCCGGGGATGGGTTGTACTACACAGAGCAGGAACTCAAACGCAGAACTTTAGCAGAGCTTTAAAATTGCACAAAAAAGGATCTCGGCTCTTGACGTGAATAGACGGGGTAACAAAGCATAAGGGCACTTTTAAGTAGCCTACGGCAGTTTTACTGTAAGGATAGGGGAGCGTCCATTTATCAACAACAGAAGCCAATCTGCAGTAACGCAACGATGACTTGATAACCGGACCCACACCTTTGCTTGAAATAACCCCTCACAATGACGTCGCTGTTTTCTTGATTATTATTGTCCAGTATTTATTGCGCACTGACCAGAATTCGATTTAGATCCGTAAATTTAAGTTTGATGCTTTCGGCCATCGTCACTGCCGTTTCCATGAGTACCGGCCTGCTTGACCTCGGTGACTGCCCGTCTGATGCTTTGTGTGTTTTGAGCTCCAGAGGCTAGTGAACTGACGGACGCACGCTCTCGCGTATTAGAGGTGGTTTATTAGCCGGGCCGGAGGATGGACCGTCTCAGCAGTAAGCTTCTGGAGAAGCTGAAGCTGACGGACTCTGGCAGCGTGAAGTTCAGCTCCAAGAAGAAAGGCGAGCCGGCCAATGCAAACAACAACAATAGCTGCAGCAGCGGCGGGGGGGGCGGGGACGGGCCGCACCGCGCGACCCCCCCCAGGCCCCAGCGAGGTGTCGGGGTGTGTGTGCCGAGCGCCACCCGTCCCTCCCGCCCCTCTGCCCTCAGACACGGGTCCGAGCGCGGAGCCCCACCCGGCCGTCGCGGAGCCCCCCCTGAGACGCGGCTACCCCGCGCGGCAGGCGGACGGTGGCTCTCCGGCGCCCCCGCTGGGTGTCGGCCTCGTGGCCAGCCATCGCCGCTATTCGCTGGAGCTCCAGCACCTGGCCCATCGGCGGCAGCTGCTCTCGCAGCCAGCCCCGCCCCTGTGTGCGCCCCCCGGTGGCGGCCCGCTGCGCTGCGGCGGCGAGCCCGGCTTCCCGCCCGAGCTGGAGCGCCACAAGCGCTTCTCCCTGCAGGAGGCGCTGGTCTACAAGCGGCACAGCACAGGGGGCGAGCCCTGGGACCGGCCCGCCCCCCCTCTCGCTCCCGCCCACCCGGCCCCCGGCAGGCCCCGCCCTCAGCCCGCGGTCCTCGCTCAGCCTGCAGGAGGCGCTGTTGGCCAGCCCACGCTCCTCGCTCAGCCTGCAGGAGGCGCTGTTGGCCAGCCCGCGATCCAGCTTCGCCAGCTCGGCCAGCGGGGGGAGCCCCATGGGCAGCCGCTGCAGCAGCAACCGCACCAGCGGCATCAGCCTGGGCTTCGACTCCCGCCACGCCCAGCTGCCCGCCCCGCCCCCTGCAGCCGGCGCAGGCCATGCCCAGGCAGGGGGGGGGCGGGCGGGAGTGGGGGCGGGGGCCCCCTCTGCGGAGATGTGGAGGGAGTATTTGGACGGGGCTGGGGGGGCGGGGCAGGACAGCCGGCACTCGTACCCGCCGGCCCTGGGGAGCCCTGCCGCCGCCAGCCTCCTGGGGCCCTCCTGGGGGGGTCGGCTCCTGCAGGGGGGGCCCGGGGACCGCGCGCGGTACTCAGACCTGCCGGGGCCCCGCTATCAGGAGGAGCTGACCCAGCTGCTGCGCTGGGAGGCCGCGCTTCGGGGCGAGGACCCGGGGGACCCCACAGGCCTGCTGGGCACTCTGGAGGGGCTGGCCCTCAAAGACCCGCCCACCAGGCCCCTCCCCAGCCCCGCCCCACCACAGCCCAAACCCCCAGCGGAGCAGGGAGCGGCCAGAGACTCCGACAGTCGGCAGGAGTACTTTGGTGAGATCATCATCAACATCATCGTCATGCCTGTGTGTGTGAGTGCGTGTACGTGTGCATGCATATGCACGTGTGTGTGAGCGCGTGAGTGTGTGTGTCTGAGAGAGAGGTGGTGTGAGTGAGTGATACAGTGAATGCGTGAGTGGCAATTATAGGTGGGCAAACAGTAGTGATTAAAGGCAAACAGTAGTGATTAGAGGTGAACAGTAGTGATTAAAGGTGCACAGTGAGATTAGAGGCGAACAGTAGTGATTAAAGGTGGGCAGTGAGATTAGAGGCGAACAGTAGTGATTAAAGGTGAACAGTAGTGATTAAAGGTAGACAGTGGGATTAGAGGCGAACAGTAGTAATTAAAGGTGGACAGTGGGATTAGAGGTGAACAGTAGTGATTAAAGGTGCACAGTGGGATTAGAGGCGAACAGTAGTGATTAAAGGTGCACAGTGGGATTAGAGGCGAACAGTAGTGATTAAAGGTGCACAGTGGGATTAGAGGCGAACAGTAGTGATTAAAGGTGCACAGTGGGATTAGAGGCGAACAGTAGTGATTAAAGGTGCACAGTGGGATTAGAGGCGAACAGTAGTGATTAAAGGTGCACAGTGGGATTAGAGGCGAACAGTAGTGATTAAAGGTGCACAGTGGGATTAGAGGCGAACAGTAGTGATTAAAGGTGCACAGTGGGATTAGAGGCGAACAGTAGTGATTAAAGGTGGTGAGCAGCACACTGCGCAGTGGTAGTCGTTTTGGATGTGCGTTTCTGCTTCTAGGGAGTGTTGGGAATGGCTGTGGGCAGTCTGGCGTGCTGTGCTGCGTGTAGCGTGTAGGCGTCTGCAGAAGCGTGTAGCATGTGCTGGCGTGTGCAGAAGCGTGTTTTTCAGAGCAGATATTTGAGGCCTGGAGGAAAGGTATGTCTGAACGTATCTCTGAGGAGGGAGAGGCCTGTGGCCTTCACAGCCGGAGCGTGCTAGCGGAGCGTCTGATCACAGGGCCACGTCGTTACGGGCGTCTGTGTGAAGGGCACTCGCTGTGTGAGGGTGTGTGACACGCTGTGTGTAGCTGTGTTGGGCTGTGTGAAGGGCACACGCTGTGTGAGGGTGTGTGACACACTGTGTGTAGCTGTGTTGGGCTGTGTGTAGGGCACTCGCTGTGTGAGGGTGTGTGACACACTGTGTGTAGCTGTGTTGGGCTGTGTGAAGGGCACTCGCTGTGTGAGGGTGTGTGACACGCTGTGTGTATAAGGACACAGAACTGCAAGAATTTACTATGATAGGCTGTTTCTTTTGAAATTCACATTGACACTGGATGCCAAAGTGGCACGTGCGTTAGTGTTTTATTTTAAACACCGTAACGTTCAGCGGATTCTGTTTTGACGGCAGAGCGTGTGAACCTGCTGCGTGCTGCCGTTGCAGGTACCTGTGTGAAGTGCGGGAAAGGTGTCTACGGGACGGAGAGTGCCTGCCAGGCGTTAGACAGCCTGTATCACACACACTGCTTCACCTGCGTGTCCTGCGGTCAGTCCACATCCGCACTAATTACCCATATTACCCATCACCATGGCAACTCACTCACCAGTCAGCCAATCACTGATGGAACAGCTGCCCACAGCTCTGTGTACTCAGACCCCTGTGTCTGTCTGTCTGTCTGTTAGGCCGCACCCTCAGAAACAAGGACTTCTACAACGTGAGTGGCTCAGTTTACTGCAAAGAGGACTACATGGTGAGGATGCCTGTCCTCAGCCTTCCTGCTCCTGACTCATACATCACCTGCACAACAGCTACTGTGTCATTCTTCCTCTCTCTCTCCCTCCTCTCTACCTCCCTCTCTCTCCCCCTTCTCTCCCTCGCTCCTTCTCTCTCTCCCTCCTCTCGTTCCCCCTCCTCTCTCCCTCCTTCTCTCTCTCTCCCTCCTCTCTACCTCCCCTCCTCTCTCGTTCCCTTCCTCTTTCGCTCCCCCTCCCCCTCCTCTCTCCCCTCCTCCTCCTCTCTACTTCCCTCTCTCTCCCCCTCCTCCCTCGCTCCTTTCCCCTCTCCCCCTCCTTCTCTCTACCTCCCTCTTTCCCTTCCCCTCCCTCTCCCTTTCTCCCTCCTTCTCTCTTTACCTCTGTATCCCTCCTCTCCCTTTCTCTCCCACCCTCCTCTCTCCCTCCCTCCCCTTCTCTCTCTGTCTCAACACCTCTTACAGAATTTATATGCATTTTGTATAGTTCAGTGTTCTGTGCCTGTTGTGGCGTTGAACAGAGACTGAATGGCTGAAGGAAATGAGCAGGAGTAAGCAGTTACACAGCAGTTATACACATAGGGACTGATAATGGAGGGTATGGATTCAGTAACACAGCAGTTAGACACATAGGGACTGATAATGGAGGGTATGGACTCAGTAACACAGCAGTTAGACACATAGGGACTGATAATGGAGGGTATGGATTCAGTAACACATCTTTAAGTCCTGCAGGATTATGGGGGATAGGGACTGATTTGCAGAGATGTGAGACTGTTGGTGGAGACATTTCTGATTCAAAGCCAGGGCTTGATGTGGATCATAAATGTTGTGAATTCATATTGTGGAGTAATGCCCCCCCCCCCCCCCCCAACAGTTCTCAGGATTTCAGGCGGCAGCGGAGAAGTGCAGTGTGTGCGGCCACCTGATCCTGGAGAAGGTGAGTGTGTGTGTGTGTGTGTGTGTGTGAGTGTGTTTGTGTGTGTGTGGTGTGTGTGTGAGTGTGTGTGTGAGAGTGTCTGTGTGTGTGTGTGAGAGTGTGTGTGAGAGTGTATGTGTGTGAGAAAGTGTGTGTGTGCGAGTGTGTGTGTGTGCACATGCATGCTTGTATGTATGCCTGTGTGTACATGTATATATGGACGTATTCAAGCATGTGCCCATCTTTTCAGGAAATGGCAGCTGCTTCATGCTCTAAGAGCCTTAGATAAGTGTCCCAGAATGCACCCTGCTGTTATGGGGTGGAGGGGGTGTTTACCCTAAATCAGGGGTTCCCACACTTTCTTGGCACTGCCCACAAGTTTTAAATTGAGACCCAAAAATGTAAAAAATATGTGTCTGCATAGTCGATGCCCGGCAGAGAGGCTCAAATCAGTCCGGTCTGCACGTGTGTCAGATCCTGCAGGCGCTGGGGAACTCCTACCATCCAGGCTGTTTCCGTTGTGTGGTTTGCGCAAAAACATTAGATGGAGTTCCCTTCACAGTGGACTACCTCAACAATGTCTACTGCGTCTCTGACTACAACAGGTAAGCTCTACTGCGTCTCTGACTAGATTAGTAATGATTAGTAATGTGGTGCTAAGTGGCTCTTGCAGTGTGTGATTAGTAATGTGGTGCTAAGTGGCTCTTGCAGTGTGTGATTAGTAATGTGGTGCTAAGTGGCTCTTGCAGTGTGTGATTAGTAATGTGGTGCTAAGTGGCTCTTGCAGTCTGTGGTTAGTAATGTGGTGCTAAGTGGCTCTTGTGGTCTGTGATTAGTAATGTGGTGCTAAGTGGCTCTTGCTGTGTGTGATTAGTAATGTGGTGCTAAGTGGCTCTTGCTGTGTGTGATTAGTAATGTGGTGCTAAGTGGCTCTTGCTGTGTGTGATTAGTAATGTGGTGCTAAGTGGCTCTTGCTGTGTGTGATTAGTAATGTGGTGCTAAGTGGCTCTTGCTGTGTGTGATTAGTAATGTGGTGCTAAGTGGCTCTTGCAGTCTGTGATTAGTAATGTGGTGCTAAGTGGCTCTTGCTGTGTGTGATTAGTAATGTGGTGCTAAGTGGCTCTTGCTGTGTGTGATTAGTAATGTGGTGCTAAGTGGCTCTTGCAGTCTGTATAAAGTGACTCATTCTAATGAAAGGAAATGATGTAGGGGCGCTCCTGCTGACTGCATCAGGCAGTGACTCTGACGTCATAGGACCTTCAAATCTCAAACAGCTGTGTGTGTGTGTGTGTGTGTGTGTGTGTGTGTATTGCGCGTGTGTGTGCGTGCGTGCTTATGTGTGTATGTTGCAGGACCTTTGCTCCAAAGTGCGCTGCTTGTCTACAGCCAATTCTACCTACAGAGGTGAGTTTGAGTGAGTGTGTGTGTGTGTGTGTGTGTGTGTGCACGCATATATATATATATATATATACAGTCTGTGCTGATGCTGTGTAGTGATCATCACTCTGTTACAGGGCAGTGAGGAGATTCTCAGGGTGGTGTCCATGAACAAAGACTACCACTTTGAGTGCTACCACTGTGAGGTCAGTGTGTATATACTGTATCTACCCTCTCTCTCAGTGCAGTGTTAATGTAGTGTAGTGTGCAGTGTGTATATACTGTATCTACCCTCTCTCTCAGTGCAGTGTTAATGTACTGTAGTGTGCAGTGTGTATATACTGTATCTACCCTCTCTCAGTGCAGTGCAGTAATATATACTATATTAACTCTCTCTCAGTGCAGTGTTAATGTACTGTAGTGTGCAGTGTGTATATACTGTATCTACCTCTCTCAGTGCAGTGCAGTAATATATACTATATTAACTCTCTCTCAGTGCAGTGTTAATGTACTGTTCTCAGGTCAGTGTTATATGTGTGACCCTCCCTTCTCTCCCTCTCAGGGGTGTGGCAAACAGCTCTCAGATCAGCCGGGATCACAGTGTTTCCCTCTGGACTCTCACTTGCTGTGTCACTCCTGTCACATGACTCGGGTGTGCACCACTCTCAATCTTCTCCCTCCTAACTCTCAGTGACACACACACACATACACGCACTCGCACACACACGTGCGCATACGCATGCACACTCACACTCGCACACACACGCACACACACACACTCTCACACTCACACGCGCACAAGCGTGCACACACACTCTTGCACACACTCTTTCTCACACACACACAAACACACACACATCATTTATAGTTAACCCACTTACTTGGACACTAACAAGGCCAACTCAGTGATAGAGCTCAACACTGGTAACCCAACTCAGTGACTCCGCCTAGTCATTAAGCACAAATGCTACGAGCTGTAAATCTGCATTTAAACCACGGTCTCTTACTGTGTTAGGCTGTGCCACAGTCACTGTGCTGGTCTTACTCTTACTGTGTTAGGCTGCGCCACAGTCACTGTGCTGGTCTTACTCTTACTGTGTTAGGCTGCGCCACAGTCACTGTGCTGGTCTTACTCTTACTGTGTTAGGCTGCGCCACAGTCACTGTGCTGGTCTTACTGTGTTAAGCTGCGCCAGTCGCTGTGCTGGTCTTACTCTTACTGTGTTAGGCTGCGCCACAGTCACTGTGCTGGTCTCACTCTTACTGTGTTAGGCTGTGCCACAGTCACTGTGCTGGTCTTACTCTTACTGTGTTAGGCTGTGCCACAGTCACTGTGCTGGTCTTGCTCTTACTGTGTTAGGATGTGCCACAGTCACTGTGCTGGTCTTACTGTGTTAGGCTGTGCCACAGTCACTGTGCTGGTCTTACTCTTACTGTGTTAGGCTGTGCCACAGTCACTGTGCTGGTCTTACTGTGTTAGGCTGTGCCACAGTCACTGTGCTGGTCTTACTGTTAGGCTGTGCCACAGTCGCTGTGCTGGTCTTACTGTGTTAGGCTGTGGTGTGCACAGGACTCCAGACTACTGTCTCACAGCCTGTGTTTCTACTGCAACTTTTATCTGAAGGAGAGATCCTGATAGAGTTTGTATATTTAATATCACTAGCAGCTGTTTTGCACTTAAAGATGAATGTGTTCCTTAAGAGATTTGTCTTGTAAAAAGATCCCATGGAGATAAACAGTCTTGATATTCGTGTTTTAATTAAAATATTTAAGTTCTGCAAGTGTGGTGGTTCTTTACTGTGGGGCGGGGTGGAGCTGGGGTTAGACTGCCACTGTGCGGCACAGGTGAGCACAGCGCAGGTGTGAACGCCTCCTCTCGCAGCGCTGAGCACAGCGCAGGTGTGAACGCCTCCTCTCGCAGCGCTGAGCACAGTGCAGGTGTGAACGCCTCCTCTGTTAATTTGGTATTCCATTTCTGAAACGTGTTGAACACTGCATTTTTAAAAACCTTAGTTCATAATAAATGCTCAGAGTTTTGATCTTATATGGTAGAACCATAAGAAATACTGGGAAGTATCTGCAAATCAACCTTTCTTTCCAGAAATTCACAGTGCATTTACAGAGCCTACTCAAAGTGGAAGGTAGGAAAGAATGTTTCCACACCAGCATTATCCAAGAATGATAGAATGAAGCACAACGATGAACAGCTAGCTCACGTACTGTACAGGGCCATGAAAAAGTATTTGCCCTCTTCCTGATTTCCTATTATTGCATATTTGTCAAACTGATTGGTTTCGGATCTTTAGAAAAGCCATTTCTACGGCTCTGGGACACTGAATCACAGGGACAGCCATTATCTCCAAATGGAGAACTGAATAGGTCTGAATAGTGTTCACTGTGTGAACTAAACTGTGTTCTTGGCTAGAAATAGCTGTACAAAATAAGTATTGTACCTTACTGAACCTGTGTTTAGCAGTTGTCTATGACCATGAAATGCACTTTTTTGTACGTCGCTTAGGATAAAAGCCAATGGTAAAAGCCTGCCAAATGAATGTAATGTAATGAGAACACTTGGAACAGTGGTGATCCTCCCAGGAGTAGACAGCCAACTCATCCAAAATGACACAAAAGTTCATCCAATGAACTGCAGGCCTCTCTGGCCTCAGTGTCCATGACTCCACAATAAGAAATGTTCACGGGTATAGATTAATTAAAGATATAATAGGTATAATAATTCATGGGAGACTATCAAGATGGAAATCACTGCTAACCAAATGACACATCAATGATCGTCTGACGGAAGATTCACCACTACACCACCAACACCAGCGTTCTCCATGTGGAGATAATGGCTCACTGTGGATTGGTGGAGTCCCAGAGCCTTAGAAATGGCTTAGTAACCCTTTCCAGACTCATAAATTTCAGTAACGTTTTTCTCATCTCGTCTGAAACGTCCTTGGACCGTAGGATAGTGTGTTTGAAGAAACCTTGTGGTGACCGTTTCACTCTGATGGTTCAATAGGAGTGAGGTTTAGATTCAACAGGCCTGGCTGTGTTAAAACAGTGGAATGTATTTCTCAATTAAATTTGGTTAATTGGCAGACTGAGTAACTAAGGGAGCAATTACTTTTTCATATGGATAACTTTTTTCATTAAATAAATGAAATTAAAAAACTTACATGTGTTTTGTGTTTACTCAGGTTTCCTTTGTCTAGTATTACATTGTCTGAAGCTATAAAACTTCAGTGTGACAAGTATGCAGTATTACAGGAAATCAGGAAGGGGCAAATACTTTTTCAGGCCTCTGTACACTGACCAACTCAGACACGCGCACACACATCAGTCCAATTGCTTTTCACGCAACTTGTATGAGAAAACCAATTTATTTTTTTTAAATGTTTTTACTCATTTTACATTTATTACTTACATGGGGAAAAACCCAAGAAAACAAATATTAACCTAAACAAAATAAGAGCAATATTAAAACTACTTTTTCTATAAACATCACAACCCCTCCCAGAGGTCCCCTGTGCTTGGAAGGGGGGCGGGGTCATGATTGCCTCCAAACTCTTTGATGTGGGCTTTGCAGTCACCCACTAAACTCCACCCTGGTTACCTGGCGACGGGCTGACATCACCAGATGGGCGGAGCTACAGTGCACAAGGAGGGTCATGTGACCCGGAACTAAAGAGTGATGCCCTGCAGGGAGAAATGAGGGAACTGCACACCGCTGAGACTGAGCATGTGCAGCAGAAAGGAACACTTAGGGGCAGGGTGTGTGTGTGAGTGTGAGTGTGAGTGTGTGTGTGTGTGTGTGTGTGTGTGTGTGTGTGTGTGTGTGTGTGTGTGTGTGTGTGTGAGTGAGTGAGTGTGTGTGTGAGTGAGTGAGTGAGTGAGTGTGTGTGTGTGTGTGTGTGTGTGTGTGAGTGAGTGTGTGAGTGAGTGTGAGTGTGTGTGTGTGTGTGTGTGTGTGTGTGTGTGTGTGTGTGTGTGAGTGAGTGTGTGAGTGAGTGTGTGTGTGTGTGTGTGTGTGTGTGTGTAGTTCCTCAGTGTCGCCGGTCTCTAGGTGGGGGGGGGTTGCTGTGGCTTCGTGAACGCCTGCCCCCCCGAGATTTTGAATCTGCCCTTCTGCCACTGTAACCATCTCGCCTCTTACCCCTCTCCCTCTCCTCCTCTCTCTCTCCTCTCCCCCTCCCCCTTTCCCTCTCTTTCTCCTCTCTCCCCCTCCCCCTCTCTCTTTCCCCCTCTTTCTCCTCTCTCCCCCTCTCTCTTTCCCCCTCTTTCTCCCTCTCTTTCTCCTCTCTCCCCCTCTCTCTTTCCCCCTCTTTCTCCCTCTCTTTCTCCTCTCTCCCCCTCCCCCTCTCTCTTTCCCCTTCTTTCTCCCTCTCTTTTTCCTCTTTCCCCCTCCCCCTCTCTCTTTCCCCCTCTTTCTCCTCTCTCCCCCTCGCTCTTTCCCCTGCTTTCTCCCCTTGCCCCGTCACTTTCCCTCTTTCCTTCTCCTTCTCCTCTCTCCCCCTTCCCTTATCTCTTTCCTCCTCTTTTGACTCTCTCCCCCTCCCCCTCTCTCTTTCCTTCTCTTTTTCCCCTCTCCCCATCTCTTTCCCTCTTTCCTTGTCTTTCTCCTCTCTCTCCCTGTCCTCTTTTCCCCTTACTTTCTCAGTCTCATTCTCTTTATCCCTAACCTTCTCATTCTCCCTTACCTTCTCGCTCTCTTTCTCCCTCTCTCCTGTGACAGGCTGAGAGGCCCCTCCCCCTTCGGCAACGCCCCCTGCTTCTTTGCTCCGCCCCGCCCTGCGTTCCTCCCGCTTCCTGTCCTCCTCCTGCTGCAGCTCCTTCCTCCTCTTCTCTCTCTCCTTCATCCTCTCCGCACGCTCCGCCTTTCTCTGCAGCGCCTGGGGGGGGGGGGGGGGTGAGGTCACTTCAGAGCCGGCCAATCAGACAGCACTCTGAGATGTAGCTATTTAAACCTTCATTTCACAAAGACATTCTGCAGGGCAGATGACAGCGCAGCTGAATGGATCTGAATGGGCGAGCAGTGCTGTTCTCTGCCTGCCCAGCAGAGGGCGCTGTGGGACTGACCTGCTGCTCGGTGAGGGGGAGCCAGTATATGCAGGGGGGGGCCTTGGTCTTACAGAACAGGTCATCCAGCAACTTCCCCGGGGGGTTTTCTACAGAGAGCGAGAAAAAACATTTAAAAACTGCGACACACACACACGCACGTAAAAGCAATCACACACACGCACATACAAGCACAGTCACGCACACATGCACATGCACACACACACACACGCACACACACATACGCACACACACATACGCACACACACATACGCACACACACGCACACACACACATACGCACACACACACACACACACCCGTCCTGGGCTGGTCTCTCCTCTCGGGGGGGTGTGCCGGGGAGCGCTGGTCTTCCCCTGGTCTGCTGAAATCTGCCACCTTGTCCCGGTCCCACTCTCGCTCGCCCCTCGCTCGCTCTCTGCGCTCCCGCTCTCTCTGACGCTGCGCCTGCTGGTCCCACTCCCCCACCCCGCCCCCCTCCCTCTGCACCGCCCCCACACCATCCAACTGCGCCCTGTGGCGGTCCAGCTGGGAGAGAGAGGGGGGGGAGAGGAGAGACAGAGGGAGAGAGCGAGGGACGGAGAGAAAGAAAGGCAGAGGTCAAGACTGGGAGATTAGACTGCAGAAGATCATTCATAGCCTGGGGTTAGGGTTGTCTGGTTTCCGGACAATAACTACCATCCTGTATTTATTAATAAGCATGTGTACAGGTGTGTATTTATTAATAAGCATGTGTGCAGGTGTGTATTTATGAATAAGCATGTGTGCAGGTGTGTATTTATGAATAAGCATGTGTAAAGTTGTGTATTTATTAATAAGCATGTGTACAGGTGTGTATTTAAGCAATAATGACAACCTGACTACCACTTCCGTGGTTTCAAACAAAAAATTTAAGAAGTCAATATTTCACCAGATGTTTCACAATCTAAAATCATAATGGACAGGTTATATATGCAGTGTTGCAAGAGATCCAGCAGGGGTCAGTGTTTCCTTCATGGAGAACAGCGGGTTACTCACCTCATCCTGCTGACAGAAGTCCACCCTGAGGAATCTGGGGTTAGTCTGGGGCCACTTCAGCCCCTGCAGCGCAGTCCGAGCAGCGACGGCCTCCTCCACACTGGGGTACTGAGAGAGAGAGACATTAACACTGCACTGAGAGAGAGAGAGACATTACCACTGCACTGAGAGAGAGAGAGAGAGAGAGAGAGAGAGACATTACCACTGTACTGAGAGAGAGACATTAACACTGTACTAAGAGAGAGTGAGGGACATTAACACTGCACTGAGAGAGAGAGAGAGAGAGAGACATTAACACTGTACTGAGAGAGAGAGACATTAACACTGTACTGAGAGAGTGAGGGACATTAACACTGCACTGAGAGAGAGAGAGAGACATTACCACTGTACTGAGAGAGAGAGAGAGAGAGAGAGAGAGACATTACCACTGTACTGAGAGAGAGAGAGACATTACCACTGTACTGAGAGAGAGAGAGAGACATTAACACTGTACTGAGAGAGAGAGACATTAACACTGTACTAAGAGAGTGAGGGACATTAACACTGTACTGAGAGAGTGAGGGACATTAACACTGTACTGAGAGAGAGAGACATTAACACTGTACTGAGAGAGAGAGAGAGAGAGAGACATTAACACTGTACTGAGAGAGAGACATTAACACTGTACTGAGAGAGAGAGAGAGAGAGAGAGAGATTAACACTGTACTAAGAGAGAGTGAGGGACATTAACACTGTACTGAGAGTGAGAGACATTAACACTGCACTGAGAGAGAGAGACATTAACACTGTACTATCCAATTCTGTTTGACACCCAGTAAGAGAAGTGATAGTTGTGCATCTGAATGTTTTGTCCGTAGCACACAGACTCACAGTGACGTAACAGTGGGACTTGATTTTGTCGATCCAGAATCCCTCCTCCACTACGGCTCCGGTCTCGTTCAGCAGCTCCTTCAGCTGGCCCAGAGTGAAGGGACGCACCTTCAGGGTCAGAGGTCACACACAGTGAGTGAGTGTGTGTGTGTGCGTGCGTGCGTGTGTGTGAGTGTGTGTGTGTGAGCGCGCGTGAGTGTGAGTGAGTGCGTGAGTGCGTGTGCGTTTGCGTGAGTGCAGAGCAGTACAGGTGTGTGTAGAGCAGTACAGGTGAGTGCAGAGCAGTACAGGTGTGTGTAGAGCAGTACAGGTGTGTGTAGAGCAGTACAGGTGAGTGTAGAGCAGTACAGGTGTGTGTAGAGCAGTACAGGTGAGTGCAGAGCAGTACAGGTGTGTGTAGAGCAGTACAGGTGTGTGTAGAGCAGTACAGGTGAGTGTACAGCAGTACAGGTGAGTGTACAGCAGTACAGGTGTAGGGCTCACCAGGTTGCAGATGTGGATGATGTTGGTGCCTTTACTGTGGGGGGGTGGCGGTTTCTGGGCGGAGCAGACAGGGTCCTCAGCGGTGAGGGACACACCCGATTTCTGCTGACTGGAGTGGCGCACCCGGGTACCACTAGGGGGAGCTGGGGGGGCATTGAGGACGAACAGAGTCAAAATCCCAAAATCCACTCACTCACATCACTCTACAGCAAACTGCTGAGAAAGCCTTTCTCTAACACAAACACATGCTCATACATGCATACACAGGGCCCCCTCCAGGACTGGAGTTGAACCTGCATACACAGCGCCGCCTCCAGGACTGGAGTTGAACCTGCATACACAGCGCCCCCTCCAGGACTGGAGTTGAACCTGCATAAACAGCGCCCCCTCCAGGACTGGAGTTGAACCTGCATACACAGCACCCCCTCCAGGACTGGAGTTGAACCTGCATACACAGCGCCCCCTGCAGGCCGGGTTTTGAGAGGCAGTAGAGGGAGGCTGTCTCCCCAGAGCGCAGGTGCGGTGAAACTCAGTCACCTTTCTTTGAGGGTGCCTCAGGGGTGGGCGGCGCCTGCGTTTCCATGGCAACAAGCGAGCAGTCCTTCCTCTCCTCCTTCAGTGGCCTCTGCCTGTCCCCTCCTCCTCCTGCTTCATCCTCCTCATCTTCCTCTTCCAGTCCCTCCTTCTGTCCATTCTCCTGCTTCCCTGCAGAAGCCATCTGAGACAGAGACAGAGAGGAGCTGGTTTAGTCTCAGGGGCAGAGCTCTGCTGGATGTTTAGTCTCAGAGGCAGAGCTCTGCTGTATGTTTAGTCTCAGAGGCAGAGCTCTGCTGTATGTTCAGTCTCAGAGGCAGAGCTCTGCTGTATGTTTAGTATCAGAGGCAGAGCTCTGCTGTATGTTTAGTATCAGAGGCAGAGCTCTGCTGTATGTTTAGTATCAGGCAGAGCTCTGCTGTATGTTTAGTCTCAGAGGCAGAGCTCTGCTGTATGTTTAGTCTCAGAGGCAGAGCTCTGCTGTATGTTTAGTCTCAGAGGCAGAGCTCTGCTGTATGTTTAGTATCAGGCAGAGCTCTGCTGTATGTTTAGTCTCAGAGGCAGAGCTCTGCTGTATGTTTAGTCTCAGAGGCAGAGCTCTGCTGTATGTTTAGTATCAGGCAGAGCTCTGCTGTATGTTTAGTCTCAGAGGCAGAGCTCTGCTGTATGTTTAGTCTCAGAGGCAGAGCTCTGCTGTATGTTTAGTCTCAGAGGCAGAGCTCTGCTGTATGTTTAGTATCAGAGGCAGAGCTCTCTCTCTTGGTTTCAGGTGTGCCTCACCTGTGTGACAGCGCGCTGGACGTGAAGCCCTCCAGCTGTGCCCTGCTCCTCCTCCTCTTCGTCCCCAGAGAGACGCCCCTCCTCTGGATGCAGCTCCACCACCGCCTCCTGCTGGCTGCTGGAGTCCACCGCAGGCGGAACGTCTGGGATCAGAGACTACAACAACAGAGCCGTACGTCAGCCTAACACTGCGCGTTAGCACGCGTGTGCTCATGAGGGCTAGTTTACATGTACGTTAGCGTAGCCTTTCAGTGCTGTGTGTGTTTATGAGGGCTATATTGTGCGTTTACGCTAGCGTAGCATTCAGTGCTGTGTGTGTTTATGACGGCTATAGTGTACATTACGTTAGCGTAGCATTCAGTGCTGTGTGTGTTCATGAGGGCTATAGTGTACATGTAGCTAGCGTAGCGATTCAACAGTGTTAGCGCTGTACCTTCAGGGAGCTGAAGCCACCAGATGGCTGCTGTTGCTTGGCAGCAGCTGTGGTGCTGGAGTCCCACCTTCTCTTCCGGCTGGCGGGAACTGGAGACACCGCCTCCTCCAAAGTCCCTGCAGGGGGCGCTGGAGGGCCCAACGTCCCCACAGCAACCGGCCCACACTCTGAGGCTGGCTTTGTGACTGCTGGGGGGGGGGGGGGGTTACACACATTATACACATCAGCAGGGTGGGAGTTACACACATTACACAGATCAGCAGGGTGGGGTGGGGGGGGGTTACACACATTACACAGATCAGCAGGGTGGGGTGGGGGGGTTACACACATTACACAGATCAGCAGGGTGGGGGGGTTACACACATTACACAGATCAGCAAGGTGGGGGTGGGGGATTTATCAGATGTGTTTATAAATCAGCTACACACACAGAAGGAGCAAGGGAAGGGAGGGAGAGAACAGAAAGGAGAGGGGGAGAGAGAGAGAGAAAGAAAGCGAGAGAGAGGAGGAAAGAGAGAGAGAGAGAGAGAGAAGGAGGGAGAGGGAGAGATAGAGAGTGAGAGAGGGCTGTGGACTTACTGGGCAGGGAGATCTGGGGAGCACTGCAGGTCGTGGCTGTGGGGCTCTGGAAGACAGGAAATAAAGTGGAGGGGTGAGAGAGAGAGAGACACACCGGCCAAACAGAGAGAGAGAGAGAGACACCGGCCAAACAGAGAGAGAGAGAGAGAGAGAGAGAGAGAGAGAGAGAGAGAGAGAGAGAGAGAGAGAGAGAGAGAGAGAGAGAGAGAGAGAGAGAGAGAGAGAGAGAGAGAGAGAGAGATGAGAGAGAGAGAGAGAGAGAGAGAGAGAGAGAGAGAGAGAGAGAGAGAGAGAGAGAGAGAGAGAGAGAGAGAGAGAGAGAGAGAGAGAGAGAGAGAGAGAGGGACACCGGCCGAACAGACAGATGCTTGTTCTCAGTCGTGCTCAACGTGTGTTAGTCACAGTGGGTACAAGGTGGCAGCAGAGCTCTGTGGAATCAGAGCGGTCAGTAGCTCTGTGGAATCAGAGTGGTCAGTAGCTCTGTGGAATCAGAGCGGTCAGTAGCTCTGTGGAATCAGAGTGGTCAGTAGCTCTGTGGAATCAGAGCGGTCAGTAGCTCTGTGGCATTAGAGTGGTCAGTAGCTCTGCAGAATCAGAGCAGTCAGTAGCTCTGTGGAATCAAGAGCGGTTAGTAGCTCTGTGGCATCAGAGCAGTCAGTAGTTCTGTGGCATTAGAGCGGTCAGTAGATCTGTGGAATCAGAGTGGTCAGTAGCTCTATGGAATCAGAGCAGTCAGTAGCTCTGTGGCATTAGAGCGGTCAGTAGCTCTGTGGAATTAGTGCGGTCAGTAGCTCTGTGGCCTCAAGAGTGGTCAGTAGCTCGGGTCAGTAGGTTATTCCAGTGAGAAACAAAAATGTGTCAGAACAATGGTCTGCTCTTATTACACACCATGCACCCCGGCCCTGCCCCAGAAGCCCCATGCATCCCTGCTCCACCCTGTGCAAAGCCTTACCTCCGCAGAGTTTCCCATGCTGCCCTCTACTGGGCCCCGTCTCTCACTGCAGGCCTCTGCCTCTACCACAGAGCCCGACCCAGCCTGCGTCACCTCCCTGAGACAGAGAGGGATAAACAGATAGGAGGAAAGGAAGAGAGAGGGAGTTTAACAGATGTGTATACATACACACACACACACAGGGAAGACAGAGACAGTGTGTTGGCTGTACAGACTGTATCCATATGACCTGTACTGCCTCCTGTTAAATCTGAAGTGTGGTTATGACTACAGCTGCAGTACTGCACATGAGACACTAGGTGGCAGCAGGGGATCACATAGTTCTGCTCTGCTCTGGTAAACTCCACAGCCTAAACAATCACACCTGGTTTTCTATACAGTACTGACTGAATGATTAGTGTCCTAGATTAGGACAGTACTGAACCTTAACAGGGCTAGGATTGGTTAGTACTAAAGTTAAGCAGGCCTAGGACTGGTTAGTACTAAAGTTAAGCAGGGCTAGGATTGGTTAGTACTAAAGTTAAGCAGGCCTAGGACTGGTTAGTACTAAAGTTAAGCAGGGCTAGGATTGGTTAGTACTAAAGTTAAGCAGGGCTAGGATTGGTTAGTACTGAAGTTAAGCAGGGCTAGGATTGGTTAGTACTAAAGCTAAGCAGGGCTAGGATTGGTTAGTACTGAAGCTAAGCAGGGCTAGGATTGGTTAGTACTGAAGCTAAGCAGGGCTAGGATTGGTTAGTACTGAAGTCAAGCTAACTCTTACATGGTGCTTTTCTTCTTCAGATTAAAACATCCTGGATTTCAGTCACCAGTGCTTCACAAGCAGCCCAGAACACAGCATGTTTAACCACCTGTCCCGTCTCCATAGAAACAACCCCCGGGGGGTAGAGGGGGTGGGCAGTGTTACACTCCTGCTGCGGTAACCTCCCGCGCCCGGGAATGCGGGTAAAACTCGGCTTCAGGGTTCCAGGCGGACGCCTCATGGTCACAGTCACGGCGTGCATGCGTGGAAAGTTCAGCACACTTCACACTCGTGAGATCATTCAGCAATATTTACTCTGCTGTGAAGCCAACGTGCAGGTCGGGCCTTACATCCAGGTGCTGTGATATTCACAGCCACTCCCCTTTAAGCCCTGACATTCTTACACAGTACAGGGAGTCGTGGGCGGGGAGCGGGGGGGAAGCAGAACATTTAAAAACTGCTTTTGGGTTTAAAGAGTTTCACACACATTCCACAACTGGGAGAGGAGCCAGACGGCAGCAGCCATTTCCACCAGCCATTTCCACCAGCGCGCGTAAAGGAATGTGCCTGCAGTCGAGTCCTTACCGACAACGGGGCTTCCCAAAATGACAGGGAGAACAGAAGCTAAAACGAGTCAGGACAAGAGGGCGTCCAGCACAACCCAACTACATGGTTCTGTATGAATTAACAGCATCGCGCGCCTCGCAAAGAACCGACATACTCAGGACAAACCGAGCATTTTAATTACTTTGCGAGGAAGACAGCGCCGCGCCAGGTGACGGCGACGATGCCTCTCTCCCTTCTCCCAAAAAGAAAGTCACATAGATCGATCGGTTTTCAAGAACGCGTTTATCCATAGAGAAAGGCCGGTAACCTACACACGCCCTTTAGAAGGGCAGGGAGGGGAGGGCAGGTATTGGCAAAAAAAAAAACCGACACACAGACGGTTTAAAACGCTTCGGCTCCATCGCCCACGTCTCGCTATCGTACCTGCTTGTGTAGTTTTCAGACAGCATACTGCACGGCGCGGACCCCGCAACGGACCGCTCTATAGGAATCTGACCAGCCCCGACAGCAGTGAAACGCATTCAGGTAGAAAGCCTTCGGTACGGACTGCGGATACTCCGCTGCGACGTTCTTACAGCGGCTGGGCACGCACGGCGGCCATGTTTATTTGAGGGAGAGGAAGTAAGGATGAGGACCCCGTCTCCTCCCCACTGGCTGCAGAGCTGCCGCACATAATGCCTGACTAAAAACGAGTCCAGATAATCATGAACGCTGCATGCAACGACATTTAGTATCCTACTTTAACAAAGCCGTGCTTTAAATACATTCGAATGAATATCTGTATTAATAGTCACCAGAACTGCATATTGTACTAATTTACCTTCTTAAAGGCCCACTTAGTAATTTCGGTTGCAAATAAACTAAAATAGAGTGTTACAAATGTAGTCCTAAAACCGGGAAGTAGCCAAAGCTCGCATTTTTGGGTTCCCTCGTCAGATTTCCAATGCTTTTTTTCCCCATAGGGATTTCGTTTTCTGCCGAAAATAAGGTATGTGGTAAATGTAAGCGAGAAGAGAGTTTCACGTTTTGTTCTACGCGATAAGTTATTACACCAACTAATATCTCAACCGTGAAATTCGAAGCCGTTATCGGTTTTTTAAAAAGTACGTTAATAACAAGTTGCTATACTGAAACTACAACAACGGTCGGATTTCAGGCAACCGCTATTCCAGTTTCCAAGCTAACCGGCCTGCACGCGACAGCCGTTGTAGTTTCATCATAGCAACTTACTTTTTTAAAGCACATAAACAGCTTCGATATTAATGGGGGGGGGGGGGGGGGGGGAGCATTGCAAATCTGATGGCGGGGTTGGCCTACGAAAAGACGTCATCACTGTAACACTCTATTACAGCCTTTTTTTATACATAGTCCCTTACTCCATCTGTACACTTCTCTGCTGTGTGTGTGTGTGTGTGTGTGTGTGTGTGTGTAACCCCAGGTTTGGGAGGCTTACATGGGTTGGTGTCTCTTCATCTCATCTTCATCTACATCTTCAGGGCACGGCTTCTGTCAGACGGAGGTACAGATAGACAGACAGAGGCAGGGAGGAGTAAATGAGTAGGAGGAAAAGTAGAATAAGCACAAACATGTTTAGAGAGGAAGATGCTACACTGGGTGACTGTAAACTCTGACTGCTTCAATATGAACAAAACTGACAAAAGAGCTTTAGAGAGAGGGGGGGAGAGAGACAAAGGAAGAGGAAGAGAGAGAGAGGGAGAGAGAGAGAGAGAGATGGAAGCAGAGCAGGAAGCTGGAGGGTGGTGCAGAGGGAGGGCAGGCAGGATGTTCTGACCTTCCTGTGGCTCACTTCTCCGTCCTCTTCCTCCTGCTCTCCTCTCCTCTTGCGAGGAGGACCATGGGGTCCCCTGCTGCCCAGGGACCCCAAATCACCCTGAGAGAGAGGGAGAGACAGGGCGTGTTGATGGAGAGCAGGCTGGTGTCTGACTGGACGAGGAGGAGGGGGGGGGGGCATGTCACTCACCCTCCAGCTGGCGGGACCAGAGTGAGGTTCATCACGTGAGGAAGAGGAGGCTGAGGGTCGGGATGAAGAGTCTGAGTCAGAGGATGAGGAGTCGCTGGAGGAGCAAGGCTTCGCCCTTGCAGTGTCTCCCTCCTCGGGGGGGGGGAGAGGGTGGCAGCACAGGTGCCACGCCCCCAGGCCCCGCCCATTCTCCGCCCACTCCCATCTCCATGGCTACACAAGCGGTCCCGCCCCCGGGTGGAAGCACCCCAGGATCTGGTCTTGGGGGTGCAGAGAGGAGGCGTGACTCTTCGGGGGGCAAGGGCAGACAGCAGGGGGAGGTGGCTGGGGCAAAAGGGGGCGTGTCTCGCAGGGTGTGGGCGTGTCCAGGGGAATCACCACTCCCTCTCTCCTCCTCCAGCTCTTTGGGGCTCTGGGGAGAGCCTCCAGCTTTAGAGCCGCTCGTCTCCTGCTCTCCGGTTTCCACGGTGACAGCAGGCCCAGAATGGGGGGGAGCCCCTGCATCCCCGGTGGGTGGGGCTGTCACCTTGGTGATGGGTGCATCAGTTTTTGGGCTTCCCAAGATGCCCCCGGGCTGCTCCTGAGTGGTTGGGCCACCCCCCTGCCCCCCCGCCACACCCTGCGGCCGCTCCAGGCCGGGGGGGCTCTGTTTGGGGGTGTCAGGCAGGGGGAAGGATGGGGGCGGCGTGGGCTGCTGTAGCTGTGGGGGGACGTGCCAGGGGGGGCGCTGCTTGCACCTCAAAGTCTCCCAGGTGGGCTGGCTCCGCCCGGGCCCCATGCCCACACCCCACTCTTCATCGCTGTCCTCGTCATCATCACTGTCGTCCTGCGCTGACGAGATAAGCTGTGGGCCGGAGTGGGGGGGGGGCGGGCAGGGCCAGGGGGGGCCCAGTGAGGACTCGCACTGACAGGGACGCCACGCCATGGACAGGGGCCTCCGGGGCCACAAGGGCCTCCAGGGACCCAGGATCCGGGGCTCGGGGGGCGGGGGCGGGGCTACCATCAGAGGATTGTGGGGGTAGGACACACGCCTCAGCTGACATCACTTCCTCTGCACGCTGGGAGGGGACAGAGGGGGCGGGGTTAGGGACGGGGGTGGGGCGGTCAGGTTTAACATTCTCAAACTGCTGCAGCCAGAAACACCGGCTTAGGTTTTAAAATCAAGCAGAACAGCCACAAGTTTAATGTTATCTCTGTTCTCTTGCAAGTCACTGTTCTTCAGTGATAAAAGTAGCGAGTTATCAAATTCCTGTTCGTGTACAGAGACCTTGGGATGCACCATTCCTGAACTGCACTTAACAAAGATCCTTATTTCACACTTCATGCAAAAATATCAGACGGGTAAATATCACTCCCACACACATGTGGGGATGAGCTGGCTGCTTACCTCAGCGGTACAGGAAGTGATGTCACTGCTCTTTGTGTGATCATCATCGTCTGGATCTGCAGGACTATCTGTCTCAGAGTAGAGAGAGAGTGAGAGAGAGAGAAAGGGAAAGATGGGGGGAGTTCAGACAGTGCTGAACAGAGTCCCTAAACCTAAAATACATGGTACAAGATGGTGCATTCTGGGTAAATAAGGCTATCTCACCATCAACTTCAGCCACCTCCCGTGCCTCTCTCTCCAGGCGCTGCCTCAGGAGCTCCTGCTGCTTCGCCAGGTACTGCTTAATGAAGCTGTTCTGACTCATCTCCTCTCCGATCTGAAACGCACACACACACATGTATACACCCACACACGTACACACAAACATATATACACACACACACACACATGTATACACCCACACACGTACACACAAACATATATACACACACACACACTTTTAGGAATGTGTTCCTACACTAGAACAAAGACATATACTAAGAAGAAAATGGATTCTGTGTGGCTGTGTCATGGGGGAGGGCAATACTGACAGGAGGAGGGCAGTACTGACAGGAGGTGGGCAGTACTGACAGGGGGAGGGCAGTACTGACAGGAGGTGGGCAGTACTGACAGGGGGAGGGCAGTACTGACAGGAGGAGGACAGTACTGTCAGGAGGAAGGCCACAGACAGACATATTCTTAATATCTCATGATTTCTTCCTGAGTCTCACCTGAGAGTTTGGCTGGAGTCCCATGTGAGGACTGGAGGTCCTCTGTAGATTCTCCAACATCAGAGCCTGAAACACACACATACACACACACGCACGCACACACGCGCACACACATGCACACACACACACGCACACGCACACACGCACACAAACATACATGCGCATACGCACGCACGCACACACACACACATACATACATGCACGCACACACACACATGCACGCACACAAATGCACACACATACATACACGCGCATACACACACGCACACAAACATACACGCGCATACACACGCACACACACATACACGTGCATACACACGCACGCACACACATACATACACACACACATACACGCACGCACACATGCACACACGATGGAGTTATAGGTCAAGTTTTCTTAGGTGGACATACGAATGAATGGATAACTGTTCACAAAACAAATTGTTAAATCTATCTGCACAGTGACATTACACAGTAAGTAACATAATCCGCACAGTGATATTGTACAGTAATTTTAAAAAGTCAGAGAATATTTATGGTTGGTACTTTCAATCAGAACTGAAGCCAGAATACTTAAGTACAGCATAACCGACTGCCGAAATATAGTGTATGCCTTTACGAGTCAACGGCTTATTCGTTAAACCAAGACTGGCGTGCTAACTAACATATGCTGTTTCACAAAGCGACCCTAAGAATAGACGGTTAATAGCGCAATATTCATTCAGTAACATCACTGATACATACATATATAATTTTACCGTCTAACTACGGTAGATCGATACGTCACAGACTTGAGCCGAGCCCAGCCTGAACCGCAGCCTGGCACGCGCGTCCTCGCTCTTGAGCTCACGATCCGCCAAAACACCGCGCGCGGGCGCGCCCCCGACGTTTACTTCAAAAACTAGCGAGTGATATAAACACACAGCTCTACTGGTGCTGTTCCTCTCACCCGACACACATAAACTTACAACCAGTGCAAAGAAACATGTACTAACTGAACTGCAAACAATCTTGCAGGACACACCGACAGAACAATCCGCTACCACATCCCAGCGCTGGCAACGACACCGAGTGTCACCGCTCCGAACCATGCACATTTACAGTCAATGCCCCGAACCACCATCACTCGGCCTGTCTGGTCTAACGGCCTCCAACTTAACCGGAAAGAGCATCCCAGTTCAAGCACCAAACTCACCCCCTTGAGTCGCTTGATTAGTGCATTTTTCTGGCCGCTCTTAGGGAGACCTCTCTGCTCCAAAGCAGATTTCAAATCTGCCACCCGGAGCGAGTGAAGCGGTTTCCCGTCCAGCGTAACATCTTCCAGCTCCGCCATGTTTGCTTTCCTCTCTCGCTTCAGCTTCAGACTTCGGTCAGGGGGCAGGAACGCCTCCTCTCTGACGTCACAACTCGTTGTGCCCGGAAGAGGCTTGGCGGTCCGCTCGCCTCCATCACTGTAATGAAGGCAGTATGTCAAACAAAATTATTAGCAACAATTTAAATAATACTTTGTACCCTGCGTTGTTTTACAGAAATTCGATCACACGATTATACTCAAAAAAGTATTTACGAGCTACGAACGACGTTTTAACATTCACTATAACTCCCAAAGCAAAATAAATCTATTTCAAAATTCTAAATGGTGCACATCCGTCCTGTGAATTGTTACCAAATTATTACGGCGATTTGAAATGGATACTATTGACTGTGTGTTCTGTGGCGATACAGAAACTAATGACCATTTTTTCATTGTATGAATTCATGACTGGCTTTACCGGAAGGTTTTTCAGCTCGGAAACTCTTCCCAAAATGGCATCATCTGTGCTCTTGTCATTGACAATAGTAATGACGACTACCTAGTGGATAACATACTAATCCTTGGAAAATTTTATATACACAGATCAAGGTACATGAAAGTGAAACCTTTGTTTGGTGTGCTCATAAATAATTTATCACGTTTATGAAGAGTCTTAAATTCATGAAAAAGAATGTGAGGAAACGTTTTCATATAAGAATATGGTTTGTATGAAAAACCCTTTCATTTTTTTAATTATTTATTTTTCCTTCAGCATTTGTGTTTGCACCTGTTCCATTCATTTATTAAAGCCATTTTATTTGTATATATTTTGTAAATGCTTAAATTGCCAAATACATTATTTTTTTAGAAACAGCCTCCATCACTGGTTTATTACTATAACTCACACAGTGCAGAATTCAGGCACTGTAATGTATGCAGTGTGGAAGTTAATCTGTATAGTGTGTAGCCCTTGTACACAGTGCAGTGGGGTAAAGTGTAGCATTTGAATGTAAGGACACCCTTTTAAAATGCTCCCCAGAACCGTCTGGATGGGGTGAGATGGGGGTTTTTCTCTTTCCCCATCGTCCAAAAATGGGGGAGTTGACAAAATTTTCTAATACAAGAGCTAATAATAAACTAACAAAACCCCACTGTCATAATAACTGTCTTTAAAAACATTTTAAATACTTGAATCATATTCCTGGCCTATGTGCTCATTTTTAAAATCATACTTTATGAAGATTACCACTCACTTCCATTATTATTATTATTTTTTTAATCATTTGCTTTGCTATTATTATGAATACTAAAAGACAAACCTTTACTAACATAAAATGTAAAACACAGGGGGAAAAAACAGGCTCACTAGTTTTAGATTAAAAAAGCAAAGTGTATTGTTTAACAAACAAATCCATCAAAACACATTAGAAAAGACTTCAACAGACATGGAGACTCATCCAACACTAAGGCTTAGAGCTCTCCAATCAAACAGTCACACAGTACCAAACCCACTTTAAATACAGCGTAAAAAAAACCAAACAGGAGAACAACCATCAAAAAATACATTCTGGTACAAAACAAGTTACAGCTTCAAACTGTAACATTCTTAAATTACTGTACTATTATTAAGAAATTTGCCATGTGAAAACTCCCTGGTTACATGTGCATATATAAAGAAGAACAAAGCAAATTAAAGCCATGCATTGAAGTACGATAATGACGCGAGTATTATTATTACCATTATTATTATTACCATAATTATTATGACTACTATTATTATTATTATTATTATTATTATTATTATTATTATTAATAATAACGACAACAAAACAAAAATAATAATAATGATGACAGTAATAATAATAATAATATATTTTTTAATAAGGCTGCTGAGTTTTGGGGAGGGGTAATGAAGTACTGCCGTCAGGCACCCTGAAAACAGCAATCAGCTGCAATACTGCTATACAACACGGGCTGCTGTTCCACGGCCAGCCACCAGATGGCACTCTAAGGCAACACTACTTGGCACTGTGGCATTTAGACCAGCGTGGTTCAGCACTGTGGAGAGTGATAGGGGTAGGGGGACACTGCAAAACGCCCATAACACAACATGGGAAAGATATACACGGAGAAGGATGTTACTATAGAGACGACGACACAAAGAAGAGAATAAAAGTCCAGAGAAACTGTGATGAACGTAGTTAGTACAGAGAGAGGGAAGGTTTTATGGTAGTTAGTACAGAGAGGGAGGGTTTTAGGGTAGTTAGTACAGAGAGGGAGGGTTTTAGGGTAGTTAGTACAGAGAGGGAGGGTTTTAGGGTAGTTAGTACAGAGAGGGAGGGTTTTATGGTAGTTAGTACAGAGAGGGAGGGTTTTAGGGTAGTTAGTACAGAGAGAGGGAAGGTTTTAGGGTAGTTAGTACAGAGAGAGGGAAGGTTTTATGGTAGTTAGTACAGAGAGGGAGGGTTTTAGGGTAGTTAGTACAGAGAGAGGGAAGGTTTTATGGTAGTTAGTACAGAGAGAGGGAAGGTTTTATGGTAGTTAGTACAGAGAGGGAGGGTTTTAGGGTAGTTAGTACAGAGAGGGAGGGTTTTAGGGTAGTTAGTACAGAGAGGGAGGGTTTTAGGGTAGTTAGTACAGAGAGGGAGGGTTTTATGGTAGTTAGTACAGAGAGAGGGAAGGTTTTAGGGTAGTTAGTACAGAGAGAGGCATTCCGCCCAGCCACTCCCACATCAACCACCGAACTCAAGTCATGCTGAGACCTGACAGCTGCAGGTCTGTGTGTGTGTGGGTGGGTGTGTGTGTGTGTTTGAGTGTGTGTGAGTGTGTGTGTGTGTGTGTGTGTGTGTGTGAGAGAGAGAAGGAAGGAGGAAGACGGGGACTTGGCAGACAGGTTTTAAATTAGTGGCACAACCGTGGGAAAGAAAATAAAAAGGCTCAAAGACTACCTGTATCTCATATTCTCTCCCGCTCTGTTCCTCCCTCCCTCCCTCCCTTCTCTCTCTCTCTCTCTCTCTCTCTCTCTCTAAGTCGAAACTCCATGGGCTTCCTTATTCCGAGGGGGAGGGGGCATATTTATATTATTTTTAAGGCAAATCCACAAGATATGTGACAGCAATAACACCAATTATAATAGTACACACAGCGTGTAAAGAGTGGTGTGCAGCAGCACATGACCGGGTGCTGGGAGACTCACAGCAGTCTGAGACTCTGAAACCCACAGCAGTCTGAGACTCTGAGACCCTGAGACTCACAGCAGTCTGAGACTCTGAGACCCTGAGACTCACAGCAGTCTGAGACTCTGAGACCCTGAGACTCACAGCAGTCTGAGACTCTGAGACCCTGAGACTCACAGCAGTCTGAGACTCTGAGACCCTGAGACTCACAGCAGTCTGAGACTCTGAGACTCTGAGACCCACAGCAGTCTGAGACTCTGAGACCCTGAGACTCACAGCAGTCTGAGACCCTGAGACCCTGAGACTCACAGCAGTCTGAGACTCTGAGACTCTGAGACTCACAGCAGTCTGAGACTCTGAAACCCACAGCAGTCTGAGACTCTGAGACTCACAGCAGTCTGAGACTCTGAGACCCTGAGACTCACAGCAGTCTGAGACTCTGAGACCCTGAGACTCACAGCAGTCTGAGACTCTGAGACTCACAGCAGTCTGAGACTCTGAAACCCACAGCAGTCTGAGACTCTGAGACCCACAGCAGTCTGAGACTCTGAGACCCACAGCAGTCTGAGACTCTGAGACTCTGAGACTCTGAGACTCTGAGACTCTGAGACTCTGAGACTCTGAGACTCACAGGAACATACAGAGGAATTCACATTAGGGAATAACACCAAAGTATGGGCCCTCCAACAACTTGCTAAGACAGCTGAAGTGTGCTAGGATCCCAGCAAAATGGCTACTGCCAACCAGTTAACACACACGTGCATACACACACACACAGGCACACACACACACACACCCATACACACACACACACACACACACAGGCACACACACACACACACACACACACCCATACACACACACACACATGCACACACACACACACACACACCCATACACACACACACACATGCATACACACACACACACACACACACAAACAATCTGACTGATTTAGACTGGTTTAAACAGTACCATCACAGTTCTCAACCTTTCAGCCACACGGTGAACAAAACAACAGAAGGCTTCAGGAGATCTCAGCCAGTCGCTGCAGCAGCCCGGAGAAGCCTGCTGCATGCTGGGAAAGCTCCGCCACACGGTCCACCATTTCCTGCGTGGCAGGGACTGATGGGTAATTCTGGGCTGCCCCCTTGGTTGCCACAACGACAGCTTTTAGAGCCTGACATAGCCGCCCTCCTGCGGTGGTGACCTGTTGAGACATTTACATTTGCATTTGCATTTGGAAAGGCCTTGTTTAAATTTGCAAATATTTTCAGTGCTGCTGTCTTATTGGTGATCATTTTAAGCACACATGACATAATTTTATGCGTGCATTATGCAATGCTATGTGTAGGTTATATGTATGTTCATGTAATGTTATGAGTGGGCTACTCGCTTAGGCTGACCTTAGCCCTGAGGTCCGGGGAGGTCAGGAGCCGGGATAGGGTGTCCCCAATGAAGACCAGCTTATGGGCCGTCACAATCAAACTCTTTCCCCGGGAAACAAAGACTCTGGGCGGCTGGTTCCCCTGCACACTGGTGAAGAGGGCATCGATGGAGTCGGCCAGGCAGGACAGGTGAGACAGACTCTGGGACGAGTAGAAGGAGAGCAGCTCAGAGTCCTCCAGAGAGAGAGAGAGAGGGAGAGGAGGAGACGGACTGGCCTGGAGCAGAGAGAGAGAGAGACACATTCAACTAAAACTCAATTATTATTAATGAGTGTGGGTGTGGGGGTACCCGTGTGTGTGTGCGTGTGTGTGCAGGTGTATGTGTGCGTGTGTGTGTGTGTGCATGTGTATGTGTGCGTATTTGTGTGTGTGTGTCCGTGTGTGTGTGTATATAAGCGTGTGGATGGTGTATTACCCGCTGCTCAGCTGTAGGGGGGTCAGTTGGAGGGGAGTCGTTCTCTGTTGTAGTGGCCATGGAGGGGTCAGGTTTCCCCTGTACAGAAAATAAACAATCTCAGTGTTTCTGCTCACCCCGTGCAATCCTCACCCTGCCACCCCACCACCCACCCCCTGCATCATCCCATACCCCCCCACCCACCCCCTGCATCACCCCCCCAATCCTCCCACCCCCAGCATCAGCCCCACTACCCCGCCTGCACCACCCCACCCCCAGAATCAGCTCCACTACCCCGCCCGCACCACCCCACCCCCAGAATCAGCTCCACTACCCCGCCTGCACCACCCCACCCCCAGCATCAGCCCCACTACCCTGCCCGCACCACCCCACCCCCAGAATCAGCTCCACTACCCCGCCCGCACCACCCCACCCCCAGAATCAGCTCCACTACCCCGCCTGCACCACCCCACCCCCAGCATCAGCTCCACTACCCCGCCTGCACCACCCCACCCCCAGAATCAGCTCCACTACCCCGCCTGCACCACCCCACCCCCAGAATCAGCTCCACTACCCCGCCTGCACCACCCCACCCCCAGCATCAGCCCCACTACCCCGCCTGCACCACCCCACCCCCAGAATCAGCTCCACTACCCCGCCTGCACCACCCCACCCCCAGCATCAGCCCCACTACCCCGCCTGCACCACCCCACCCCCAGAATCAGCTCCACTACCCCGCCTGCACCACCCCACCCCCAGCGTGAATGTAAATGATGGTGCTATAAATCAGCAGCACAACAGTCTATATAACTCCCTCCCTGACCTGCACTGCCACCTGTGTTATACGCTTTTATGCAGTGTCAGGTAAGCAGTGTGGAGCCATCACTGAAGTAGTACTGATCACATGACCTCAGCTGCTGACCTTCCACTGACTCCCTGCTCCTGTCAATCACTACTGGAAACATGCACTAGTGCACAGGTCAAAGGTCACACGACAGAGAGGAAGATTTGAAGATTTCTAGACACATAAGAACAAAACTAAATACTGGCAGGTAGAGACAGGTAAAGAGAGAGAAAGAAACAGACAGACAGACAGACAAACACTGAGAGACAGACAGTCTGATAGATGCAGAGACAGTCAGACAGACAGACAGTCTGACAGACACAGAGACAGTCAGACAGACAGACAGACACTGGGGGACAGACAGAAAGACACTGAGAGACAGACAATCAGACAGTCAGACAGACTGTCAGACAGATACCGAGACAGTCAGACAGACAAACACAGAGACAGAGAGACAGACAGTCTGACAGTCTGACAGACACAGAAACAGTTAGACAGACAGATAGTCAGACAGACAGAGACAGTTAGACAGACAGACAGTCTGACAGACACAGAGACAGTTAGACAGACAGACAGACAGACCAGCTGTGTGACAGAAACACACCTGCAGCTTGACGTATCCCACACTGTCTCCTCCATTGAAAGGGGGTGGAGCTGTGGTCAGACCAATCCCTGCGTACTCGTTTCCCAGCTCCTCCTCATCCCCCTGTCCACTGGTGGGGACGAGAGTGGGCGGGGGCAGGGGGAAGGAGGGAGGGGGCGGGGGCGGGAGGGGCCTCTCCTGGATCCAGCTGCCCTTGCGCCCCCCCATGCCCACGTTTAGCGGCTTCACCTCGGCAACAGGCAGCGCTGGCAGCGGCCGGCGAGACAGGGAATCCTGGGAAGGGAGGCGGGGCCTGCTGGGGGTGGCCTGAATCTGCAGCAGCGAGGCAGAGTCCTCCAGGGCCCGACGCACCAATGAGAGCAGGGCCTCAGAGGGAGGGGCGGGGCCACAGGCAACGAGAGCAGGCAGCAGGTCAGAGAGGCGGGACCAGGCCTGCAGAAGGGGCGGGGCCGGGGCGTCGCCCTCCTGACCCGCCTTCCAAACTGACAGGATCTCGGTCAATGAGGCGGCCAGCTCCCGTGGTGGGGGCGCGGTGAGCGAGATGGAGCTGAGAGCTGATTGGATAAGGCCGGAGAGGGAGCATCTCCATTGGACGTCCCCAGAGCTGGTGCTGGAGACAGAGGAACGGCGGGCAGAGGTCGGGGGTGCTGGCATGTCATAAATACCGCCGTCTGGCTCCGCCCCCTCCTGGGGCTCCTGCGGTAGGACCTGCACATCACAGGAGCCGGGGGGGCCCCGGGGGGTGGGACCTGGGACAGAGTACAGCTCGCCAGGCTCCTCCCCCAACCCAGGGCTAGCTGAGAGATCGCCTGGAAGGGAGGGCACACTGTACACATCCTCCTCCACCTCCGCTCCTACAGCAAGGCAGGCTGGGATACTGTAGGTCTGCTGCTGGAGGTCTGATGTCATGGTGAGAGGAAGGGTGGGGACATCATAGACCTGGAGAGAGAGGGGGAGAGAGTGTGAACTTGAGAGTGAGACAATGAGAGAGAGGGGACAGAGAGAGAGAGAGAGAGAGAGAGGGTGAGAGTGAGAGAGAACTTGAGAGTGAGACAGTGAGAGAGGGAGAGGGAGAGAGGGAGAGTGACAGAGTGACAGAGTGACAGAGTGACAGAGTGACAGAGATAGAGTGAGGAGCAGAAGTATAGCTATGATGAAATTAGGAGAGAACTTGAGAGTGAGACAGTGAGAGAGGGAGAGGGAGAGAGGGAGAGTGACAGAGTGACAGAGTGACAGAGATAGAGTGAGGAGCAGAAGTATAGCTATGATGAAATTAGGGGTACAGAGGGTGCACAGTGGGACCTCACCTCCAAACCCTGGTCAGTGTTTGCAGGGTGGGCACGAGGAGTGTTATAGATGCTGTCATCCACACAGATGGTTGGCGATGCTGTGTGCTGCCACCTACTGGTGGGAGGTGTATCATAAACCTACAAAACCGACCACCCATGCATACATACACATACACATACACACACACACACACACACACACACACACACACAAATCCAATGTTGGTGAGATTCAGTCAGCAGGCAGGAGTCAGTAACACATCCTCTAAAACTGGAAGTACAGGCGTTTGCTCATTCTGAATGAGTCTCCTGTCACACTGAGAGATTGTATTATGAGTCACCACCACTATGTGATGAACTATCACTTTTACCTCTTCCACACCGAAGCAGTAATCTGGGTAAAACCCGCGCTATCCGACCCAGTCCACAACCCCGGTCACAGCCAGAGATACACACGGGTTCGATCCGGCTCGGTTTCGGGGTATGAAAGGGGGAGACAGCACAGCTGACCAGCCCTCCATCTTGTCACGCGTTTTAACTGGTACAAATTTCCTGAATCGATGCCCCAATGCGGTGCTCCAAGTCTTGCAACTGCCCTCATGCAGAAACTCTTTCTGAAACTTTTAAGTAAATGAGGGAAACCATTTTCACGTAAATGTATATTAGAACCAAACAACTCAGGACCTTGTGAGGAGGTTTGTTTCAAAGTCTGTGTTCTGGTTGGAGGGGAGAGTTTTAGAGTCTGTGTTCTGGTTGGAGGGGAGAGTTTTAGAGTCTGTCAGTGGGTTTACATGATGTTCGAAAAAGTCGCTTTGTTGTATTAGTCTGGCTAAAACTGTTCTTTCAAAAGTCATGTAAACATCGTAGTCCGACTGAAATCGTACGAAGTCAAATTTTTCAAAGTTGGACTAACATACCTACATAATGCGGTTCGGGGTCGATTTACTACGGCATGTATACGCTTCAGTCGGACTACAATTGGCCTAGGCATTCTGCGCATCTTATCATCGCATTCACTTATGCTTTCACTCTGTGGTAGCAGTAAAAGACGCTGCACCTAACGAAACGTTGTGAACAATTTCTCGTAATTTCTTGGAAAATACTATTTGGACTTCTGGGCATAGCTAAGCCATATATTTGCTGATAGACCCACCTGACATCGTTTTCTGGAGCAAAACAGAAGCGGATAGAACGGTCATTGATTTACTGTCAGAGCTAGCCTACTTTAAGTCCAGAACATGTTGACATTCTTACATTAGAACACACGTCTAACAGACATTTGATTCCAATATTTGAGTTGGACTTTGAGCTAGACACCATTGTTTCTTATACTCTAAACATGTTGCACTTTGTTTAATATGCAGACCTAGAATACAGACTCTAAAACTCTCCCCTCCTAGAGTTTGTGTTCTGATTGGAGGGGAGAGTTCTAGAGTCTGTATTCTGGTTGGATCCACTGGATCCACACAGGAAATCAGCAAATCCACTGCACACAAAGCTCTTAATCCACACATTACTACATGTAGCTGCTCTTTCAGTAATATTCCGTCCCTCACCTGGTTGTTGATGTTCTCATCATCTGGCTCTTCATACTCTCCCTCCTCCTCCACTTTCTTCTTTGTTTTCTTCTTCTTCTCCTCCTCCACCCTTCTATCCTTCTGCCTCTCCTCCTTACTGACTTCACTCCCCTGTGGTCCCTCCCCCTCTCTGGCCCCACCCCTGGGCCCTGCAGGTGAGGGTGTGGATGTGGGCGTGTCCTTTTTGGTGACCCCCCTGACTGGGGGTGCAGGGGGTGGAGGCTTGCGTGCAAAGTTTGGGGAGCCCTGCACCCTGCCAAGCCCTGTCCTGGGCAGGAGGGGGGACCCCCTCACGGAGGCCTGGGCAAGCTTGGCCCGAGCGTTGGGGGGCACAGCGGGGACCCCTTTGGGCTGTGACCCGGAGGAGGGGGTGTGTCTGAGCGAGGGCGAGGCAGGCTCGGCTGGGGGTTTATGATCGCTCTGAGGTGTTCTGGGCACCCCCCCTCGTTGAGAGGGGGTCTGGTAGAGCCCTGCGCCCTCCTTCCTGTGGGGCACCCCGTTCGTCAAGGGCAGCTGGGTGTGGTTCTTCCGGGTTGTGGGGCAGGAAAGTTCAGAGGCGGGGCAGCCAGTGGCAGGGGTGTGGGAGGGGCCTACAGCAGCCACGCCCCCTGTGGGGGTTTGATAGACATCCTCACTGGGCATCGCAGAGACGCGGGGCACCAGGTAGCAGCCCTCGGGATGCCCCGCCCCCAGGGCCTCGCGGGGCCCCAAGTGAGTGCCAGTGTCTCCAGGTACAGGGCGGGGCAGCCCACTGGGGGCCAGGTACACCGCCTCAGAGCCCGGCCCCGCCCGGGGCACAGGGGGGTTCGGGGTCTGGTACACAGTCTGGGGTTTGGGGACCCCCGCATCAGACCCTCGGCCCTTCAGAGAGGGCGAGCGGGCCCGCCCCGTCACACCCACGTCCCAGTCCGGGCGGGGTCGGGACGCCGAGCTGGACCGGGCCCGGGGAAGCCCGTCTCCACGCCCTGCCCCACCCAAACTGGGAGGGGAGAGGTACACAGATTCCTCAGCGGAGGGGCGGGGGGAGAGGTACACAGAGGGGACGGAGTCTGCATTGGGGGCGGGGCAGGAGGAAGGTGAGAGGTAGACCGAGGAAGTGGGCTCTGCGCTGGGGGCGGGGCTGGGTGTGGTGGCGGTGTTGAGGAGGCGGAGCCTGTTTGCGGGGGCGATGCCCTGGCGGCCGTGCAGGGAACACACCCACCAGCCGGGACCCCCACCCTCCTGCTCCAGCACCATCAGGATGTCCCCCTTCCGAAAGGCCAGCTCCTCCGGGCTCTCTGCCACATTATCAAACAGGGCCTTGGCCAACACCGTCTGAGAGAGAGAGAGCCAGGGATTCGGTCACAACTAGTCACAACCAGTGAAATCCAGTCACATCCGATCACATCCAATCTCATCCAGTCACATCCGATCACATCCAATCTCATCCAGTCACATCCGATCACATCCAATCACATCCAAACACATCCAATCACATCCAAACATATCCACTAAAATCCGAATACATCCAAACACATCATATCACAACCAATCACAGCCGATCACACCTGATCACATTACAAAACACCAGTTCTAAAACAGAGTCATCTGCAGAAGGGACTGCACTAGTCAAAAGTCTAAACGTGTATCAAACTATTAATTGACCCGGTTCTTCCTGATACTGTATGGTATGTGTATATTCTACTTGTAACTGTGCTCAGTCAAATCTGACCATTGTAATGTCATTCCAGTAATCTGAATACAGTTCACATAGAAACAAGAAGCATGGACCAGGGTGAAACAGAGAGAGAAAGAGACATTGAGAAAGAGAGGGTGAGCATGCCACAGAGGGAGGGAGAAAAAAGCACAACAGTGAACTACTGAATAGAGGCAAGAGACATTATTCAATCATTCATTTACACAGAACAGTGGCTGACTGCAGTGTGGGACATTATCGCTGATCCTGATGAACAGAGCCTGGGGAAGCCACTGATTAAAAGAGAGACAGAGAGGGGTGGGGGGGGGTGCAGAGGGGGAGGCCACATCTGTGCCTAGTTTAAGGACCCATTGTCATCCCTCATCCCTCCCTCCTGTTCTATGACTCTATCTCCCTCTCTCTTTCTCCCCCCTGGGGAAGGAACCACATTGCAACAAGCTGAGCCCCCTGCCCCACCCCCACATTAACAGTGATAGGGAGAGGGGGAAGGAGGGAGGGAGAGAGGGAGAAGGAGGGAGAGAGAAAAGGGGAAATGAGGGACTGCCCGTTTGGTGTTATTTCATCAGGGGAGAAGGGGGCTTTAATGTTCCCCATATGAATCTCCAGGCACGTACCCAGACCCACAGTCTTGCAGGAGGACAAGCCTCTGACACCAAAACAATAAAGTTCTAAGTTGAAATGGCAGCCAGCTGTAAAGACGTCATGGGCATGACCGTCACTGTCGTCACGGAGAAATCCGCCAGCTGCAACGCGGGGCCGCGGTGGAGCAGCTGTTGAGGTAAACAAGCGCTGGAAAGCTGAGCTCTGCGGGCAGCGCGAGGCGTGGGGCGCACATTTCCACACTCACCGACAGGGACATGGCGAACGATCCTCTTCCTCCGTTTTAAGCTTGCTGGGTCTTCTCCGGACGCCGGCCCGACTCATCCGAACACGGCGCAATCCATCTGAATGTGAATGGAAGCCAGATGCGAATCAGCGGGGGGCAGGGAGGTATTTTTGGCGGCGGGGGTAGGGGGGAGAGTACCGATCAAGCTTCACCAGGTCAAAGGTCACACACTGTAACTCGGGTTGAACACGCACCAGTACCCATCACAGTGTAAAGTCGTTACGTCACGGCCCAATAGGCTAAGTGTCAAAAAGCAATTATTGCACTCACACTGAAGGGTTGTACTCTATAACTATAAGACGTATTAAATATGTATAGTTACCATAGCTTATAACCATACAAGCGGAAATATCGGCCTACACTAAACTATTATTTTTCAAAGTAGCCAACAAAGCATTATTACGATCGACTTTCCAACCAGTGCGGATATTTTGGTCCAGTCTGAACACGAGTTAGACGGTTAGACCGGTTTTGTGAGTTAATCTGACAAAACGTCTTAATAATAAGCACCACAGACACGCCTCAGAACTCTGTTGCAAATGTAAATTAGCGGCTGTTTATTTGGAATCACAAATTAAGTCAGATAGCGATTAATCCACACGCGGCTGAAAGGTCCGTCGCATCAGCGTATCTGGCTGACGCATGCGACTGAAGCTTGTACTGAGCCATAAGAAAGTTGATGATTCTGCTCAATTTAACAGTCAAAAAAATGAGAGTAGCCAACGTTTTCAGGACACCTAACGTAGGCTACATTCTAGGAACACAGACCGTAAGAAAGCGAGCTATTTTGAATCCGAGTTCGTCGATTCCATGATATGGAATTCCAGCGTTTACGTGTAGCCTATATTCAAAACATTCGATTTGTTATTCACGCTGTCCCACTGGTATCGCATGTAGGCTAAATAAAAGTCTACAGAGAACTAGTCGAATATACCCAGCGCACAAGCAACATCTGATTCTAATCCACAGAATCTCCTGAAACTATTTGTGTTCCCCTAGCGAGCGACCTGAACATGAATAAAACACACTCTGCGTCCCCCGGAGCTGACAACTAAAATGAAGGACTTTACGCAATTATGTGGATTATATAGATAACGCATTTCACAAAGAAACGATGTCAATCGAAATCAATCTGAAGCTGATCGACACCTGGATGTGAAATGTCTGAGACTTCCCATTCTCTCTCGCAAACCGGACATCTACTGACCAAAATCCCAAATTCAGCCACGTTTTCGCGTTTCAACCCAAAACCCACAGGCTCCGGCTTAACCGTTGAAATACATGGGTGGACCGATCCGGTAGGCTCTCCGGCACGAGACATACATACAAGATACAGAGGAAATCAGCTTTTAGGCTTTAAACTTATTTGTCTCTCCCAATAAGTGTTCTTTATAATGACATATTATCGATAGCGTTCCCGTTTAGGCTACGTCAATAAATCTAATGAACACTGCCGTCAAAACAAAAAGAGGGATTTAAACGAACTATATGTCCAATAATCCCTTGCGAATAAAAAATATTTTCGAACCTACCGTTTCATTAAAACGCGTTAATTTATAATCCGTGAAAGATGCCCGTTCCAAATTCTGATCGAGGTCCCAGTGAAAAAGCCCATGGCTGGACTCTCCCCTCTCTCTTTCTTTCTCTGTTTTTTTTTTGTTCGTCTAGCTTCGCCCTGCCCGTCTTTGCGCTGGATGCTGGTGTAGAATTACAGTACAGCGAACGCGCATATGTTACTCGAGAGAGAACCGGTCTACCGTAAAGCTTCTATCAATGCAGCAGATTTATGGAAAACCCGTAAGCGAATACGTCTCACTGAGATAAATAGCTGCGCTTTTGCTAAAATTGTACATTAATTGAACTGTATAGCTAATGATTTAGTAAGTACATTTCCGCAGACTTTGTCTGGAATGTATGTTTTAATCTGGAACACACACCTTTAAATAGAGAGAGAAGGAAACAGTCTTAAGGTTAAAGACAGGCACAGACTTAAATCCCGTAGCATTACGGTAGCGCGCGTCCGCCATATGTCACCCCTGACGCGCGCGAGCTCGTTAAAAGTCTGCAGGTCAGACTTGACCATGCATACCGCATCGATTCCGACCTTTTATTAAAACTGTCAGATTCGTGGATCTCTGCTGTATTTAGACTATGCCCTCCCAGTGTTCATTGAGCCCCTAGCGCCGGTAGATTTACGTACACGTCATAAAGATAATCACTGATAAAAAGCGCCGGGCCTACTGGTTTATCCAGCTATGTAGATCCTTTTCACTCAAATTCATATTCATGCTGGGAGGATTAGTTGTTTGTGAGGCAGTTCTAGTAGGTCAATATTTGAATACTTCCTATGAATGTTGGCTAATAAATTATAATGTTGCACTTTCTCATTAATATTCATTATTTAAAAAATGTTCCATGTGTTAGGATTTTTATGATACAGTACCTGTAGTAACTATTTATGTAATTGATTTGCTAACAGACACCCTTACACAGAGCTAATTGCACAACTGTTTCGTTTTTTTTTTTTTTTTTCATGATTTTTTACTAGACCAATTCTGGTTAAGCACCAGTACTGGCCGTGTGCCACCTGGGCAAAAACACAACTACAGACCACATTAAACTACCATATTACTGTGCAGCTACAGACCTCATTAAACTACCATATTACTGTGCAGCTACAGACCACATTAAACTGCCATATTACTGTGCAGCTACAGACCTCATTAAACTACCATATTACTGTGCAGCTACAGACCTCATTAAACTACCATATTACTGTGCAGCTACAGACCACATTAAACTACCATATTACTGTGCAGCTACAGACCACATTAAACTGCCATATTACTGTGCAGCTACAGACCACATTAAACTGCCATATTACTGTGCAGCTACAGACCACATTAAACTGCCATATTACTGTGCAGCTACAGACCTCATTAAACTGCCATATTACTGTGCAGCTACAGACCACATTAAACGGCCATATTACTGTGTAGCTACAGACCACATTAAACGGCCATATTACTGTGTAGCTACAGACCACATTAAACTACCATATTACTGTGCAGCTACAGACCACATTAAACTACCATATTACTGTGCAGCTACAGACCACATTAAACTGCCATATTACTGTGCAGCTACAGACCACATTAAACTGCCATATTACTGTGCAGCTACAGACCACATTAAACTGCCATATTACTGTGCAGCTACAGACCTCATTAAACTGCCATATTACTGTGCAGCTACAGACCACATTAAACGGCCATATTACTGTGTAGCTACAGGCCACATTAAACGGCCATATTACTGTGTAGCTACAGACCACATTAAACGGCCATATTACTGTGTAGCTACAGACCACATTAAACGGCCATATTACTGTGCAGCTACAGACCACATTAAACTACCATATTACTGTGCAGCTACAGACCACATTAAACTACCATATTACTGTGCAGCTACAGACCACATTAAACTACCATATTACTGTGCAGCTACAGACCACATTAAACTGCCATATTACTGTGCAGCTACAGACCACATTAAACTGCCATATTACTGTGCAGCTACAGACCACATTAAACTACCATATTACTGTGCAGCTACAGACCACATTAAACTGCCATATTACTGTGCAGCTACAGACCACATTAAACTACCATATTACTGTGCAGCTACAGACCACATTAAACTGCCATATTACTGTGCAGCTACAGACCACATTAAACTGCCATATTACTGTGCAGCTACAGACCACATTAAACTGCCATATTACTGTGCAGCTACAGACCACATTAAACTGCCATATTACTGTGCAGCTACAGACCACATTAAACTGCCATATTACTGTGCAGCTACAGACCACATTAAACTACCATATTACTGTGCAGTTACAGACCACATTAAACGGCCATATTACTGTGCAGTTACAGACCACATTAAACGGCCATATTACTGTGCAGCTACAGACCACATTAAACGGCCATATTACTGTGCAGCTACAGACCACATTAAACTGCCATATTACTGTGCAGCTACAGACCTCATTAAACGGCCATATTACTGTGCAGCTACAGACCACATTAAACTACCATATTACTGTGCAGTTACAGACCACATTAAACGGCCATATTACTGTGCAGTTACAGACCACATTAAACGGCCATATTACTGTGCAGCTACAGACCACATTAAACGGCCATATTACTGTGCAGCTACAGACCTCATTAAACTACCATATTACTGTGCAGCTACAGACCTCATTAAACTACCATATTACTGTGCAGTTACAGACCACATTAAACGGCCATATTACTGTGCAGGGGGGCCCCTGCTGCACACTGTGTTTCCATGCTTTCTCTTTGTTGCTGTTTTCTTGTGTAGCTAGACTCAATGTTTATTCTGAAAATAAAAACCTTACAGGACTGGGCCAACTCTGGTGAACTGTGGAAGGTGAAAGAGAAAAACAGAAGGGATTCTGGGAGGAGAAAGAACTGGTCCTGTGCCTGTGGCGGTCTCACTTGTTCCTTAACCACAGAGCTCTGGCAGGAGAGGAGGGGGGAAAATGCGGTTTGGGAAAAATTAGGGGAAATTTCTGAACCCTGAGAAACACTCATCAGTCTTGGTAAGCGGGGCAGGGGATGGAAACTGCTTTCTTGCCCGGTCGCTGTGTCTGCACCAGTTACGCTGGGCAAACGAGCTAATGCGCTGAGTGCGCTAATGCTGGTTTAACCACAGATTAGACCGCAACAAGTTGTTTACTGTTGGCTTATCAAAATTTAACGAAAATACAAATTATTAAATGATTGAGCTGCTTAAATAATTAGGAGCGGAAGTTGGCATTAAGTCCAGACGGATTGCCCACCCCTGCCCTGGAGTCATACTATGTGCTAAACATGAAGCAGGAGATGTTCTACTCTTCAGTGTAATCTGCCTGTTTAATGATCCACTGCAGGTTTGTGTGTAATAAGCGGGCACAAGGGCTTTTACTCGCTTTCTGCAGTCTCAGCCTCGCCCCGCCCCTGGTCTCCAGCCATGCAGATAGTGCTGTTTACACCACACCGGGGTAAAATTACAATCTGAAGTATTTTTGAACCTTTAAGAAAATTTCCTGGAACTCACTGACAACTAAAAAAAAAAAAACTCTAATTGCGTGAAATATTCAGAACAAAATTTGTCTTTCACGTGACAAAATTCTCTGGGCTCTACAAGAATGTTCTCTAATTTTACTGGAACTTGAAGAGTTTAAACTGTAAATGCAATTTTCTGTCATGGCATATTTGATATTACAAGCCAAATATAAAGCACAATCCTATCTTTAAAATGCTGTTTTATCCATTTAAATTAACTGAGCGTTGTCAGGATTGGATGGTCCTCCCAGACCAGAGAGCTGGAAAACCCGGCCTGGACTCAGCCGCTTAAGCTGCATCGGAGTGAGTAAAGAGTCTAGTAAGAACTGACATTACCACTAAGCTTCTGCAACTTTGATTCTCATTGAGCTCATGGGATAAAATCAATGCAATAAAGACAGGAACATTGAGTGAGAGTGAAGTATTTTATTTCAGGACTTAAATATCACAACATCATGAATGCATCGTATCTTGCATCATATATCAAAAAGGAAAAAGAGAAATAAAACTGATCCATGTGTGCTGTCAGGCCTACTGAAAGGCGTAGCTGTTGGATTTGAAGGTTGCTGTAAGCAGGTAGAGATGCTGAATTGCATGTTGTGCACAGTAATGTTGGGGAATAACTCCATGGATAACATCGCCCCCTGTTGGCCACAGAGCATTGCCAGTGTTGTGCTTGTTTCAACTGGGCCTGGTAAAAGTGACCCAGTTCTGATTTTATGCTCACATGTGGCACAGAACAGATGTTTACTATGAACGTGTAAAAAAATCACATGGAATCAGATATTTTCAGATCAGTTTTGGGCCACATTCTTATGTAGAAATAAATCCATTTGGAATTGGATATCTGCCAATGTGACTGCCGTCTAAATGCACAGATCGGACTTTCCTGGTTATTGCACTTGCACGTCATTCAAATATAACAATGCCCCGTTGGTGCAATGTGACACACACAGTGTTCTGTGAGTCTGGGATTGCACCTGAGCTGTTAAATACATATTTGAAATGCTTTATCCCTTTTGACGCTGGTTAAACTCTCCCTCCAGATTCCTAAGAATTTCCAACAAATCATGTTACAAACCGAAGAACACACACAATTTTTCAGCTAAAAAACTTTCACTTTCCAACCAGCTCAGGTTTTCAGCTGAACGTCCAGACATCGATCGTCTGTTTCTGTAAAGTCCGCGCTCTGAAGGGGGATTCATACTGGATCTGGCGGGGAAGTCTGGTCATCCGCTGGACCCCAGACCGGTCAGTTTAATGGGCGGGACTAATAGTAAATAGCGTAGGCAGGTAGAGTCGGGTAGATGCCTTTATGGGATCAATACAAACAAGTGGCATGGCCTACCATAGAACACTGCCAGCACCTGATTGGATAGATGCTAGGCGGTCCCTGGTTTTGGCTCCCCTTTTTGAAACGGAACAATATGGTGGAGCATTGAGAAACTTTCTCTTTTCCACCTAAACTATCAAGGACAGATCCTGACAAGTATCATACATTTTAATCAAATCTTCCCTTCTCTGAAAATTCCTTCCATTTTGAACATTTTCCATTGCTTTTTTATCATAGCTTTAACTGCGTTTAACTGCAATTTGCTCTTACATGTTCAAACCTGGTATGATATGCAGCTGATTGACAGCAGGGGTCTGATTGACAGGATCTGATCACTAGCTTGGCTTGGTATTAAATAAACACACATGACTGGATCCAAGTGTTTAACAAAAAAAGCAATCCTTTGTTTTTATTATGAGTGTAAATAGAAATGTTAGTATTATTGTACATTAAATATATTTAAACATTATGTAATCATTTTCATATTGCAAATTAAGTCATTTTTGTTATAGTCATTTGATATATATGTTTTGATGAAAAGAAATGAGAGCGGTAAGATAAAATAGGCATTGAAGTTTTCACATTACATGACAAACAGCTGAAGACACATTTGAATTGGCAGGATAAAATACTTTTTTTTGGAAAAGTACATATTGAACATGATTTCCAGTGGTACAGAAATAAAGTTTAAAAACTGTTGCAGGGTGAGCTGGGGGTAGTGGTTTTGAGCCCAAGGAGAGAAATATTCAGAGAAAAACATTAATGCATTCAAAAGGGAAGTCAAATGCAAATTTTAATACAATGGTTTTTTTGAACATTAAAAAAGATGCCACACACAAACCAGAGTAGATTGTTTCAAACCCCAAAATTTAAGACCCCTAAAAAGTGTATCTATACATCTGCGGTTAAAAAAAAACAAAATAATTTTGAACAACATGACAGTATATCGGTAAATATTCCTCCAAACATAACTACTATGGCTTCCTGTAATTGAGGTGTGTCCTAATTCAGTGAAAGTGATTGACAGGAGAGATGATCAGTGGGGCGGAGTTTTTGCCAGCTTCAGAAAGACCAGGCCGGAACAATGGGTAGAGTTTCTCAGTGAAGGTGCAACCAGTGAAGGAGTAGATGTGAGTCCTGGCCTCCGCGTCGTAAAAGGAGACCTGCCCCCCCTCGTAATCCACGTACACCCCCACTGTCCCGGGCCTCTCTCTGAGGGGGAGGGCGGAGGGGGGTTCACGCATCGCACTGATCACCTCATTCTTCATCATCATCACCCAGTAACCGGTTTGAGGGCGGAACAGGATTGACCCCTGGCGGTTGGCCCTGCTGGAGGCCACGCCCACAGTCCAGCCCGTCTTGTTGTGCACCCTCACCTCCCAGTAACGGCGCCCGGAGGAGAAGCCCTCCTTGGCCAGGACGCAGACCACGTAGCTAAACCTGTGCACGGAGCTTGACAGGTCCTGTCGCCTGGGCCCCAGTCTCACCTGCTTCCTGTCTGAGGACAGGACGAGACTGGGATGTGCTGATTCAGGGTCCAGAGTCACATCCACTGTAGGAGAGAGGGCACAGTGCACAGCCTCACCAGCACGCTCTCACAGACAAAAGCACTCACAGAGACGAGCTTTCACAGACAGGATCTCTCACAGACAAGAGCTCTCACATTCAGGAGCTCTCACAGACAGGATCTCTCACTGACAGCTTGCTTTCACAGACAGGAGCTCTCACAGACAGAAACTCTCACAGATGGCCTGCTTTCACAGACAGAAGCTTTCACAGACAGGAGCTCTCACAGACAGAAGCTCTCACAGATGGCCTGCTTTCACATTCAGGATCTCTCACAGACAGGATCTCTCACAGATGGCCTGCTTTCACAGAGAGGAGCTCGCACTGACAGCTTGCTTTCACAGACAGAAACTCTCACAGATGGCCTGCTTTCACAGAGAGGAGCTCACGTGATTTCAGCTTCATTCTCAACACTTCTCACAACTTAGAAAAATACCTTTCTCTCAAAATAAGCAGATTTACCTATAAATTCAAAGTACATTTGCTACAGATTATTTGTTATGTTTTAATTAAATGAGCGGAATAATATTTATACAGCCCATAACTATAGTGCACAACTTAATAAATAAATCATAATTGCACTGCATAACTCATAATAGTATGACAGTGTAATACATGGTACATCATTATATGTTGTCATACTGTCACCGTTGGGGATTGTATTTCACGTTAGTTGGTGTAATGCAGTTGGAATAGCAAGACTTAAAGGTATAAATGCATCTTTTCTTTTTGAACTTAAATTGAAACTTTCCTACCTGCAGCTTCTCGAAGCCACCTCCATGCTATAAAGAGAGTTACAGGATGAAATTAATGTTTCATTTAGGTTTACTGTAGTGTAGGGCACAGTTTTCTCTCTTTTATGTTGCAAAAAACCATGCCACTGTTCTGTGGAGACAGGCTTTACCTGGTTTAATGATTATTCCGTTCTTTCCTGTCAAAAACAACAACATTAGCTGCACGTTTCAAATGATTGTAATTATTATTAACAGAATCATTTAAAAAATGTTCATTAGATTTGATCACATCATAGGAAATACCTAGAATCAAGCTTTCCTTATCACTGTCATGAACTGTGAAATTAAAAATCAAAGGAACAGAGAATAAATCTCACAATTTTACCATTTCAGAGCGGAACCCCAGGTTTTCACACCAGAAATCTCGAGATAAGAAACTGAAATGTGATTTGTCCCACAACTTAAAGCAATGAAACAAAAGTTGTTTGTTTCTTACACATTCTTGTAATAATGTGTACGTTTCTTGGTATAGAAAGCTTACATATTTTTGGTAACAAAAGCTTGAAGAGTTCACAGCATGCAAAAGACTTACTTGACATATTCATTATTTTGTCCAAGACTGAAAGAAAGTAACCAAAATAAAGACTTTAATTAAAAATTGATTCAACATGAATTTATTGTAATTGAACTACTACAGAATTTATTGTAATGCTTATTGGCTGGTGGCCAGCAGCAGTGTCAAACAGACACATCAGAATGGTATTATTATAATTTGAATTGTTAGCATTAGAGTTCACGAGCACTGTTTCCTGCATGATCAAGGCAAGCATGATCATCCGGGAGCTGCAAGCTAGTGTGTGATAGTGAGCTGCAAGCTAGTGTGTGATAGTGAGCCGCATGCTGGTGTGTGATAGTGAACCGCATGCTGGTGTGTGATAGTGAACCGCATGCTGGTGTGTGATAGTGAGCTGCATGCTGGTGTGTGACAGTGAGCCCCATGCTGGTGTGTGATAGTGAGCTGCATGCTGGCATGTGATAGTGAACCGCATGCTGGTGTGTGATAGTGAGCTGCATGCTGGTGTGTGATAGTGAACCGCATGCTGGCGTGTGATAGTGAACATAGCCGCATGCTGGTGTGTGATAGTGAGCCTAGCCGCATGCTGGTGTGTGATAGTGAGCTGCATGCTGGTGTGTGATAGTGAGCCGCATGCTGGTGTGTGATAGTGAGCCGCATGCTGGTGTGTGATAGTGAACCGCATGCTGGTGTGTGATAGTGAACATAGCCGCATGCTGGTGTGTGATAGTGAGCCTAGCCGCATGCTGGTGTGTGATAGTGAGCTGCATGCTGGTGTGTGATAGTGAGCCGCATGCTGGTGTGTGATAGTGAACCGCATGCTGGCGTGTGATAGTGAACCGCATGCTGGTGTGTGATAGTGAACCGCATGCTGGCGTGTGATAGTGAACCGCATGCTGGTGTGTGATACTGAACCGCATGCTGGTGTGTGATAGTGAGCTGCATGCTGGTGTGTGATACTGAACCACATGCTGGTGTGTGATAGTGAGCTGCATGCTGGTGTGTGATAGTGAGCTGCATGCTGGTGTGTGATACTGAACCCCATGCTGGTGTGTGATAGTGAGCTGCATGCTGGTGTGTGATAGTGAGCTGCATGCTGGTGTGTGATAGCGAACCGCATGCTGGCGTGTGATAGTGAACCGCATGCTGGTGTGTGATAGTGAGCTGCATGCTGGTGTGTGATACTGAACCACATGCTGGTGTGTGATAGTGAGCTGCATGCTGGTGTGTGATAGTGAGCTGCATGCTGGTGTGTGATACTGAACCACATGCTGGTGTGTGATAGTGAGCTGCATGCTGGTGTGTGATAGTGAGCTGCATGCTCGTGTGTGATAGTGAGCTGCATGCTGGTGTGTGATAGTGAACCGCATGCTCGTGTGTGATAGTGAGCCCCATGCTGGTGTGTGATAGTGAGCTGCATGCTGGCATGTGATAGTGAACCGCATGCTGGTGTGTGATAGTGAGCTGCATGCTGGTGTGTGATAGTGAACCGCATGCTGGCGTGTGATAGTGAACATAGCCGCATGCTGGTGTGTGATAGTGAGCCTAGCCGCATGCTGGTGTGTGATAGTGAGCTGCATGCTGGTGTGTGATAGTGAGCCGCATGCTGGTGTGTGATAGTGAGCCGCATGCTGGTGTGTGATAGTGAACCGCATGCTGGTGTGTGATAGTGAACATAGCCGCATGCTGGTGTGTGATAGTGAGCCTAGCCGCATGCTGGTGTGTGATAGTGAGCTGCATGCTGGTGTGTGATAGTGAGCCGCATGCTGGTGTGTGATAGTGAACCGCATGCTGGCGTGTGATAGTGAACCGCATGCTGGTGTGTGATAGTGAACCGCATGCTGGCGTGTGATAGTGAACCGCATGCTGGTGTGTGATACTGAACCGCATGCTGGTGTGTGATAGTGAGCTGCATGCTGGTGTGTGATACTGAACCACATGCTGGTGTGTGATAGTGAGCTGCATGCTGGTGTGTGATAGTGAGCTGCATGCTGGTGTGTGATACTGAACCACATGCTGGTGTGTGATAGTGAGCTGCATGCTGGTGTGTGATAGTGAGCTGCATGCTGGTGTGTGATAGCGAACCGCATGCTGGCGTGTGATAGTGAACCGCATGCTGGTGTGTGATAGTGAGCTGCATGCTGGTGTGTGATACTGAACCACATGCTGGTGTGTGATAGTGAGCTGCATGCTGGTGTGTGATAGTGAGCTGCATGCTGGTGTGTGATACTGAACCACATGCTGGTGTGTGATAGTGAGCTGCATGCTGGTGTGTGATAGTGAGCTGCATGCTCGTGTGTGATAGTGAGCTGCATGCTGGTGTGTGATAGT
>NC_049207.1:980024-1157524 GCF_013347855.1 Anguilla anguilla
TCCAATTATACGCTGAATAAAAGGTTTTGCTTTACAAGGATATATTTTGCAAAAAAAAGGTAAATAGAATTACTCATACCTCTGCTTTCAGCGCTTTGTGAACATTCCTTTCGACTGACTGCTGCTAGCTGCTGCTAACTGCTGCTGCTAGCTGCTGCTAACTGCTGCTGCTAACTGCTGTTAACTGCTGCTGCTAACTGCTGCTAACTGCTGCTGCTAACTGCTGCTGACTGCTGCTAACTGCTGCTGACTCCCCATGGCAGGCTCAGCCTGAGGCACAGCCAGGCCCATTTTACCTGCGGTATGGAAGGTACAGTACCTGCAGAGCCTCCCCCAGGACCAGCACCTTGCACCCCGAAACGTGTTCCCCCTGCAACAACATCCATCAGATGGGGTGTGTCCTCAGATACCCCAGCACCCTGCAGGTGGGGTGTGTCTTCAGATACCCCAGCACCCTGCAGGTGGGATATGTCCTCTGTGTTTATGTACGTTTCATTGGTGTCCATCTTCAGTCTCGTCCTCTGAGCTGGAACCAGGCAGCTTTCTCTCTGTGTGTCTGTTTCTGTCTCTCCCTCTCTCTGTGTCTGTCTCTCTCTCTCCCTCTCTCTCTGTCTGTCTCTATCTCTCTTTTCGGAAGCTCTGATACCAGACACAGGCACATGTTGGTTTAAGTGACAGATGTGCGGTTGCAGTGAAGACATGAGAAACAAGAACTTCTCCCTTTCACACAAACACACCCATACACACACACACATGCACACGCACGCACACACATTACATTACATTACATTTATTTAGCAGACGCTTTTATCCAAAGCGACGTACAAAAAGTGCATTTCATGGTCATAGACAACTGCTAAACACAGGTTCAGTAAGGTACAATACTTATTTTGTACAGCTATTTCTAGCCAAGAACACAGTTTAGTTCACACAGTGAACACTATTCAGACCTAACCTCTGCAAAGCCAACTAGGCAGAAGAATAAGCTACAGTATTAGGACAAATACAAATTACAACAAGTGCTGGGATGGGGCAACATGTAACAAGTGTCATGAAAAAGGAGGGGGGGTAGATTTAGAGTGATATATACAGCGTGGTGGTGGTTAGTCTAGGTATAGTCTGAAGAGATGAGTCTTCAGGCCACGGCGGAAGATGAGTAGTGAGGGGGAGGTTCGGAGAGGGACGGGGAGTTCGTTCCACCACTGGGGAGCTAGGGTGGGGAGGCTCTGTGATCCCTTTGGGCGGGTGGGAGGGGTTACAAGGCACCCTGCTGCCGCAGAGCGGAGTGGTCGAGCAGGCACATAGAATCGAATCATGTCCTGCAAGTAGATGGGGGCTGTCCTGTTGGCAGCAGTGTAGACACACACACACATGCACGCACCCACACGCATACACACACACACGCACGCACACACACACACACACGCACCTGCACACACACATGCACAGACGCACACACACACATATACGCAAGCACACACACATGCACGCACGCCCGCACACACACATGCACAGAAGCATGCACGCACACCCACGCATGCAGGCTATTACATTGATGACATACTATATAATTGGATAACATTAATAAAAGTGGAGTAAAAAATATCATTTAAAAAAATACAGTTAGCTTTCTGGAATTGATCAGATTGGAATTATAATACATGTTTTTTTCTTGTCTTCTTAGCTCATGGTAGGCTGTCACATATTTCTCTCTATCTCCCTCTCACTCACTCTCCCTCCCTCTCTCTCACTCACTCACCCTCTCTCTCTCAATTCAATTCAATTCGCTTTATTGGCATGAAAAACATACAGTAAATATTGCCAAAGCATTACATAAACACACATACACAAGCACACACACAATAGACTATTGAGAGGATTTAGTTAACTGTGAGGATTTAGTTAATTATATTTACAAGTTGAACAGGTAACATTGTCCATCAAAAAATCTTATTCAGTTTCCCTCACATTATCTCTTTTATCTCTTTGCCATGGTTAATATGTCCACTTCATATATTGCTTAGTCTCTCTCTCTCTCCCTCTCCCTCTCTCTCTCTCTCTCTCCCTCTCTCTCTCACTCTCCCTCTCTTGCTCTCTGGTTTTCTTCCTTCAAATAATTCATTTTCAACTACATGTTAAACTTAAATTCAGCTTTCAATGTGCATAAGCACGTCTTTGCATGATAGGCTGCGCGGGTAATTTGCTTTCTAGGAAAGAACAGCCATTTCCAAAATGTGGTCAAGGTGGTCCAATAAATTTAGTTTCCTTTAAGTAACGCCTTCGGAAGTTTATGCCATTTGGCTTGCCATACATGGCTGTGCTCGTCCAATTATCGCCTTGTTTATAGCAGTGAAAACACGCCCCCTGTTCAATCACAGAAATGGCGGAAGGGCCAAGGGCTCGTATCTGAGTAAGCCCGGAGACACTCACGAATTTGCCGGAAAGATTTAATTTGGGCAGTGCGCAGTTAGCATGCTATAGTGTCTGTACGATGCCCTGTACGACATACACATACGTGTAGCATAACAAACAGTGCTGTCCGCACATGTTCCCCCGAAACCCCCTTGCTTTACCCCAGCGAGCTGAACAACCGTTAGCGCAGGAGACAGCAAGCTCTACGGCGTTTCATATATTTAGGAAACGGGAGACGAGCGAAGGTATCTGGCGAACTAAAAGCAAAGCACATTCTGGAAAGAAATGACGACACTTGCAATGCAGTAACTCCCGCTGTCGCTTTCCGTTTCACTAGAAATAACAGGTACGTTTATGAAACTACGAGGATTCCCGTGACATCGCGTCTGCTTGTCTATATAAATGTGTAACGTTAGCTTTGGATTGCACTCTGCGTTTGGAAAAGCTAGTTACTGAATGTGACATTACTTAGTAGCTAATATTAGCAAGTTTACCATGCGATGTCGTACGGCTCGCTGTTTTGTAGTAGCCCGATGTGAGCTGCTGTCAGTCTGCAGTTGAACGTTTTGCGCGTGACAAGTTAGTGCCTGCTCTCTGACGTAGTGTGCGTGTGTGTTTTGTCAGAAAGATGTTAGCTTTTCTAGCCCGTTAGCAGTGGCATAATTCATGATCTCTGTCTCCTCAGAGGTAGCGATCCTACTGTCCGGTGGCTACCAGGGTAGTGCTTTATAGTGGCTATATGCTAAAGCTGAGCGAATCTGAGGCCCGTCCCGGGAAAGGAGTGCTTACGAACGCGGTCTGAACTGGGAGCACTGCCGCTCAGGCCGGAAGTGTAGCGTGTGTCACAGCCCGGCGTGTTAAGAACGCAGAAAAAGCTTTTCATCGGAGCTACTCGCCGAATGGCACGTACGTAAACAATTATATGCTTTTTGTGTTTATTTTCTAGAGGGAGGACAGAAGTTTTGTAATTGGACTCCAAGAGGACAGAGTGGAGGCAGAAGGGCCTGTGATTGGTCAGAACTTGGGGACTGATTCAAGCAGCTAGACCAAGACAGGACTACTCACCAGCTCAGTCAGAAACAGCTGAGGGGTCTGCTCTGAGGTGGAGGTCCAATCTGGCACAAACTCCATTACCCAGCAGGCTCAGCCACAGCACCATCCTTGTGCTTTCAGCCTCTGGAAATCACCTTTCCCACACACACAGCCAATCAAGTGTTAATCAGTTAAAACAGTTTTAAAAAGCTATGGAGAGCAGCCCCGTCCCCCAGACAGAGAGGGACCCCTCGGGGATCAGCTGCGACCCCAGGGAAGAGTGGTCGGAGATACGGGGGATTGGCGGCCGTGCGGAGGATAAGGAGGAGCAGGAGCAGGAGGAAAAGGAGGCGCAGGGGAGTGCAGAGGAAGAGGAGGAGCAGGAGAAAACAGGGAGCGGAGGAAGGGCCAGCGTGGAGGAGGAGAGCGGTGGGGGAGGGGGCTACGCCTGTGGGATCTGCGGTTTCCATGCAGGGGACGTCCGAGGACTCAGCCAGCACCTGCACACCGTCCATCCCGTCTCCAGCCTGGCCGCACTGAGCGTGTGCGAGGAGCAGGTAGGACTCCAGCCTGGCCCCACTGAGCGTGTGCGAGGAGCAGGTAGGACTCCAGCCTGGCCCCACTGAGCGTGTGCGAGGAGCAGGTAGGACTCCAGCCTGGCCCCACTGAGCGTGTGCGAGGAGCAGGTAGGACTCCAGCCTGGCCCTACTGAGCGTGTGCGAGGAGCAGGTAGGACTCCAGCCTGGCCCCACTGAGCGTGTGCGAGGAGCAGGTAGGAGGAGCTTGCAGGAAGCGGTGGGCAGAGTTTGGTCAGATTCTGCTGCTTTTCCTGTTGGTGTGATGTGAATATTCTGTGAGCGCTGTAAGGGCCTCAGTAGGGCACTGTAAGGGCCTCAGTAGGGCACTGTAAGGGCCTCAGTAGGGCACTGTAAGGGCCTCAGTAGGGCACTGTAAGGGCCTCAGTAGGGCACTGTAAGGGCCTCAGTAGGGCACTGTAAGGGCCTCAGTAGGGCACTGCAAGGACCTCAGCAGGGCACTGCAAGGGCCTCAGTAGGGCACTGTAAGGACCTCAGTAGGGCACTGTAAGGACCTCAGTAGGGCACTGTAAGGGCCTCAGTAGGGCACTGTAAGGACCTCAGTAGGGCACTGCAAGGGCCTCAGTAGGGCACTGCAAGGACCTCAGCAGGGCACTGCAAGGGCCTCAGCAGGGCACTGTAAGGACCTCAGTAGGGCACTGTAAGGACCTCAGTAGGGCACTGTAAGGACCTCAGTAGGGCACTGTAAGGACCTCAGTAGGGCACTGTAAGGGCCTCAGTAGGGCACTGTAAGGACCTCAGTAGGGCACTGTAAGGGCCTCAGTAGGGCACTGCAAGGGCCTCAGTAGGGCACTGCAAGGGCCTCAGCAGGGCACTGCAAGGGCCTCAGCAGGGCACTGTAAGGACCTCAGTAGGGCACTGTAAGGACCTCAGCAGGGCACTGTAAGGACCTCAGTAGGGCACTGTAAGGACCTCAGTAGGGCACTGCAAGGACCTCAGTAGGGCACTGCAAGGGCCTCAGTAGGCCACTGTAAGGACCTCAGCAGGGCACTGTAAGGACCTCAGTAGGGCACTGTAAGGGCCTCAGTAGGGCACTGTAAGGACCTCAGTAGGGCACTGTAAGGACCTCAGTGTATTCTTGTATTCTGAGGATTTGAGCTGAATGAATGATTCATTTCTCTGCTGTAAATCCAAGTGAAAAACTTAGCTGTTGCACCTGTGCCAGGCTGTTTGTCAGCCTGTTGTATCCTGACTGGCTGACATTGAAAACCTTTTCTGAGCCTAACGTCTGATTGGCTGCACAGGCCCTTGCGTTTGGTAGCCATATTGACCTACCTGAGACAGTGAAGGTGAACCTGCTCCTTACCTGCAGATCCCTTCCCGGGGTGGGAGGGTGAATCTCACCTACTCTCCCTCTTTCTTTACAGCCCATGTCCCAGGATGGGGGGTCGTTGTCAATGGTGACGGACAGTGATCCCGGCAGTGGAACACGGAGCGAGCTCGAGGAGGCGGGACCCAAAGAGGGAGGGGCGGGGCCAGACAGCGACTCTCCTGTCCTTAGCCAGGGGTGCCCCCCCCGGCTGCCCCCCCTGCCCCCCGGTCACTCGGACAGCGAGGGCAGCAGCGAGGGCGGGGCAGGCTCGGGCCATAACCGCGCGGCCGTGGTGTGTCTCCCCCTGGTGGCGGAGGGGCTGAAGCTGGTGTGGACGCGCTCGGACCAGACGCAGGAGCTGGACGGCGTGCCGGAGCTGGTGCAGGCCTTCAACGCCTTCCCCTACCCCACGGCGGCGGAGGCGGGGGCGCTGGCGCGGGGGTGTGGCCTGCCGCTCGACGCCGTCAGGGTGTGGTTCATGGTGCAGCGCGTGCGCTACGGCATCAGCTGGGCGGGCGAGGAGATCGAGGAGACACGCCGCAAGCTGGCCGCCATCCAGGGCCTCCGCCCACCGCTCCCCAAACAGGAGGAGGAGGGGGACCAGGAGGAGGTGGAGGAGGAGGAGATGCGCACTTACTCGCCCAAGTTCTGGGGAAGCGGCGACGGGCAGCGGGGGATGGGCGGAGTCACGGGCGGCGGCGTGCGGGACTTCCTGTTCCGGCGGACCCGGCCGCTCTACCTGTCGCGAGGCCGCCGCCCCCTGGCGCTGAGGCGGGGGCTGGACCCCGCCCCCAGCCCTCTGTTCGTGGTGGCGCCGCCTGGGCTTGGCGGGCAGGGGCGGGGCAGGAAGTCGCGGCTGCAGCTCCGAGCCCTGCGCCGCAGCTTCCTGCGGGATAACTGGCTGTCGGAGGCGGAGCTTCGGCGGCTGCAGGCGGAGACCGGCCTATCCCGCGGCGAGGTGCGCAAGTGGTTCAGCGACAGCCGCTACCAGCTCAGGAGCAACGGGCAGCGCCCCCCGCAGGGGGCGGGGCAGGAACACGCAGCAGGGGGCGGAGCTGAGGACGGCCTGCTGGACAGCAGCGTGGAGGAGGACATGGTGGTCTCCGTGGAGAGCCCCAGGACGCCGCCCGCAGACAGCGCCGGCGTTTGGGCGGAGCGGGGAGGAGAGAAGGCGAAGGTGCTGAAGCAGGAGGACTCTCCACTGGATCCGACATCCTGCCTTGCCTCCTCGTCCCCGAGCCCGGTCCTCCTGACCAGCAGGGGGCGCCTGCGCAAGACCAAAGAGCAGCTGGCGGTGCTGAAGCAGTTCTTCCTGCGCTGCCAGTGGCCCACCAGCGAGGACTACACGCAGCTGGTGCAGCAGACCCGCCTGCCCCGCCCCGACGTCATCCAGTGGTTCGGCGACGCCCGCTACCGCGTGAAGAACGGGAACCTGCGCTGGGTGCGCAGCAAGCGCGAGCACGACCAGATCATGGCGGAGATCGCCCACGGCGACCGCCGCAGGAACATGGAGAATGGGGGCGGAGCCACCGACGTGCCGGCTCCGCCCCCTGCGGGCGCCCGGGGCGTGGCCGAGCCGGCGGCGGCGGAAAAGGCCAAGAGCGCGGCGGGCGGGACGGACATCCGGCCGCTGGAGCTGTTCTGGAGGCAGACGGGGGCGGAGCCTGGAGAGGCCGATCTGAGCACGCTCTGTAGGAAGTCGGGCATGAGCGCGCAGCAGGTGCGCGACTGGTTCACCTTTCAGGAGAGCGGCATGGCGGAGGTGGAGGTCAACATCAGCGACTGAGCACCGCCTCCCCCCTCCCCCCACAGCCCTTCCTATCTCTCTGCCCCGTGTCACCTGAACAAGGTGTGTGTGTGTGTGTGTGTGTGTGTGAGATATCACTCAATGATAAACCCAGGTTATTTCTTATGAAGTGATTTTTGCAGGTGAGCACTTATTTATTTATTTTTGTGTTTTTAAGGGCATACCGCTGCCATTATAGCCATTATATTACACAGTCCCGAGGTCCTCATCTGTGGGGTAAACCTTGACAAGTTCACATTCGTGTTTCGCTCTTTCCTTGGTGGCCAGAACCCCTGTTGATTTGTCTGCAGTGTTGGAGGGAAAATGTTCTGTGTGAGAGGGGGAATGGTTGTCTTATTTGGGCGGGGGGGGGCTTAGCAGCTTTTGCACCAAAATTACTTCGCACAATTTTGCATTATTGACAGCTCGTACTCCTTTCACTTAATTCATATTAGATTATTTACCAATCATATGTAACTCGTGTTGCTGAGTATAAAATATGATTTGTGTGCAACTAAGTTTATTGTGTTTTTATTAAATTCAGTGTTTTGGATTGTAAATTCAGACAGAGCATATTTCACTTTCCACTCCATAAAACAAAACAAAAATGAATTCACTCTAGAATGTGATGATTTGAGGGTCTAACACACCTCTTTCTCTCTCACGTACACGTTCACACACAGTCTTTGGGAAGGTTCCTCTCCTTATGGGATGAAGGGTGTGACCAAGAGGATGCCGTTGTGGAGAGGAAGATCTAGGCAAATGGACTGCATTTATATAGCGCTTTTATCCAAAGCGCTTTACAATTGATGCCTCTCATTCGCCAGAGCAGTTAGGGGTTAGGTGTCTTGCTCAAGGACACTTCGACATGCCCAGGGCGGGGTTTGAACCGGCAACCCTCCGACTGCCAGACAATCGGTCTTACCTCCTGAGCTATGTGGCGTATACTATCAGCTGCATCATTGTAAAACCTCTCCCTTTTCTCCTGGTGAAGATAAGATTGCTGATCTGGGATGTCAGTCTGAGATACACCTGTACGTTTCCTTTACATGCGAGTGTGTGCTGTACGTTTCCTTTACATGCGAGTGTGTGCTGTACGTTTCCTTTACATGCGAGTGTGTGCTGCACGTTTCCTTTACATGCGAGTGTGTGCTGTACGTTTCCTTTACATGCGAGTGTGTGCTGTACGTTTCCTTTACATGCGAGTGTGTGCTGTACGTTTCCTTTACATGCGAGTGTGTGCTGCACGTTTCCTTTACATGCGAGTGTGTGCTGCACGTTTCCTTTACATGCGAGTGTGTGCTGCACGTTTCCTTTACATGCGAGTGTGTGCTGTACGTTTCCTTTACATGCGAGTGTGTGCTGTACGTTTCCTTTACATGCGAGTGTGTGCTGTACGTTTCCTTTACATGCGAGTGTGTGCTGCACGTTTCCTTTACATGCGAGTGTGTGCTGCACGTTTCCTTTACATGCGAGTGTGTGCTGCACGTTTCCTTTACATGCGAGTGTGTGCTGTACGTTTCCTTTACATGCGAGTGTGTGCTGTACGTTTCCTTTACATGTGAGTGTGTGCTGCACGTTTCCTTTACATGCGAGTGTGTGCTGCACGTTTCGTTTACATGCGAGTGTGTGCTGCACGTTTCCTTTACATGCGAGTGTGTGCTGCACGTTTCCTTTACATGCGAGTGTGTGCTGCACGTTTCCTTTACATGTGAGTGTGTGTTATGTGGTTCCAAAGGTCTTAACTGCTCACTTTGAGGATGTCAACTGCCGAACTACAAACAGCGTGAGTCTGTGTCCCCGATAGTAACCGCGAAGTTGCCATGGTGACAGCGCTCTGCAGCAGGCTATCTTGGATTGAGCCTGAACTTCTGCTTTAGGAGCACCCCGATCTCAAGCCTTTTACTGTGACCTTTAACCTCTGAACTTTGCCTGGAGGGACAGAGGTACAGCTCTGAAAATGGGATATAGTCAGAGTTCTGATAATTTATCTTCTGTCTAGCAGTGTCTGATTGAATTTGATATTAATTTTTTTTTTGTGTGTATTTTTTTTTTTTTTTTTGGAAAAATGTAAATGTACTTGAAATCCCAGGCTGGAAAGAGCCATTTACTTGAAGTGTGGTTTTGTGTGTAAAGCTTTCCCCTGGGTGTGCTTGCTGTGATGAGCAGTGCTGGGAATGAGCTTGTCTTGCTGAAGTTTAAACCCTAACGACACCTTACCACTAGGTGGCGATAGAAGCACTTATAGGCTACCCACCTGCTACCCTCCAGGCAGTTTAGTTCAGGGAGCTCCTGCTACAGTGTTCTGACAAGTACCTTCTGTGATGTCACAATCTGACTGGAAGACCTGGGCAGCAGCGTAGGGTTTAGGACGTAGGGGATAGGGTTCAGGGGGTAGGGCGTAGGGAATAGGGTTTTGGATGTAGGGGGTAGCATTCATGGTTTAGTGTAATGGAGGCATTTGGCACCTGAAGCCCTGTCTCTAAGCACACAGCCATGGGTCTGGCCACTGGACTGGCATTTATAATTGTTTGTAATAAACTGTAAATTTTGCCTAATCATACGAGGATGTGAACAGTTCATTAATGTGCATCTACTAAGCCTGTGCAGTCTGTGATATTTCAGAGAGAACAGAAATCAGATGTTTCATAACTAAATATAATATGCTGGCCAGTGAAGTTCTGTATCTGCAGTATTCTTTTTTCAGTTTTTAAAAAATAAACATTCCCTTTATGTAATGGTTTCATAATCTGAAATACTGGCCTGAAGCAGGTACTTTTTAAGAAAGTGAAACCATAAACAGTGTATTTACAGTTTTATAAGACAAGCAACAATGAGTTCAGGAGCATTTCACATCAATAATTATGCGCAATCAGCTGATAATAAATTATGTTTCAGCTGTAATCGGGTACAGAATTGGGGGTAGTATTTGTACGGCGATGTGTAATTCCCTCACAGATGCAATTCTCATTAATGCAAGCATGCATCTGAGCATGAAATGTACGGAACAACATGTGCTCTGTAAGGTTTTATAAGGCCTTGACTGACACCTCGATCCCAACAGATAAGTGAAGATCACACACTGAGGAAGGCTAGCATGGAGGGAGCCACACCTACAGGGGTGGAGCTCAGGGTTGAGACATTTCCCTCTATCTGAAAGGGGGGGGGGGGGGTTAGTGGGGGCTGGCTCAGTCCCAGTGTCCTGAAAGGTAGGCGGAGCCCTCTGGGGAAGGGTGGGGCTGCCAGTGTTCCGCCCCCTCGATGATGCGGCGAATCACAGAGGCCGATGTGATCAGCATGTGACCAACAGCCTGTAGCAACGAGGAGGCCACACGCAGAGCTTCCCTGAGAGAGAAAGAGAGAGAGAGAGCAAACAAAGGGATAAAAGATAGAGATAAAAGATAAAAATAGAGGACCGGCAATACCAAGTACAAGCCCCCCTCCCTCTCCTCTCTTTCTCTCTCTCCACCTCTCCCTCTCTCCCCTCCTCCCTCTCCCCTCTCTTTCTCTCTCTTTCTCCCTCTCCTTCCTCTTCCCCCTCTCCTCCTCCCACTCTTCCTCTCCTGCTCTTCCTCCCCTTTTCCTCCTCCTCCCTCTCCCCCTCTCTCTCCCTCCCGCCCCTCCTCCTCCCTCTCTTACCTCAGCACTTTTTTGGGTCCCAGGCATTTGAAGTCGGCGCTGATGGAGTAGAGGCCCTGGAAGGTGGCCTTTACACTCAGGGAGCCGAACACGTCGCGCGGGTTCAGCCGGTAGAAGTCAAAGGTCACTCTTGCAATGTCACGCCCTGTACGGGGCTTCTTATTGGTGGAGGAGAACAAGACTCCACCCCCCTGAGATTTCTGAGAGAGGGAGGGGGGAAGAGAGAGAAGGATAATGCAGTACTGGTTTGGATGTCATGAGTAGTACATACATATAAATCAGTACTACACACACACACACACACACACACATACACACACTCACATACTCATACACACACACATACACACACTCACATACTCATACACACATACACTCACACACACACACACACACACTCACATACTCATACACACACACACATACACACACTCACATACTCATACACACATACACTCACACACACACACACACACTCACATACTCATACACACACACACACTCACATGTGATGGGGTCCATGTTTGTCCGGGCTCCAGGCCCATCAGGACAGTGTTATCAGGCAGGCTGAGGAGGAAGTCCTCTGACTCCACCTCCGTCCCGTCCTCCTCACAGACCAGACTGAGCGACATGGAGGAGAGCAGCAGGGCATGTGCAACCTGGAGACGCAGCGTCAATCACAGCATGACTCCGCCCCCTCAGCACACAGCTCCACCCCCACGCACCACCCTGCCCCCTCTCAACACAGCTCTGCCCCCTCAGCACACAGCTCCACCCCCACACACCACCCTGCACCCTCTCAACACAGCTCTGCCCCCTTTACATTACATTACATTACATTACATTCATTTAGCAGACGCTTTTATCCAAAGCGACGTACAAAAGTGCATTTTCATGATCGTAGACAACTGCTGAACACGGGTTCAGTAAGGTACAATTACTTATTTTGTAAAGCTATTTCTAGCCGAGAACAAAGAACACTATCCTGGTCTAACATCTGCAAAGCCAAACTAGGCAGAAGAATAAGCTACAGTATTAGGACAAATACAATTTACCAAGAAGTGCAGGGATGGGGCAACATGTAACAAGTGACAGGAAAAAGGGTTGTTTTTTTTTTTTTTTTTTTAAATATATATATATATATATATATACACAGCGTGGTGGTGGTTATTCTAGGTATAGTCTGAAGAGATGAGTCTTCAGGCCACGGCGGAAGATGGATAGTGAGGGGGAGGTTCGGAGAGGGACGGGGAGTTCGTTCCACCACTGGGGAGCTAGGGTGGAGAAGCTCTGTGATCCCTTTGGGCGGGTGGGAGGGGTTGCAAGACGCCCTGCTGCCGCAGAGCGGAGTGGTCGAGCAGGCACATAGAATTGAGTCATGTCCTGCAAGTAGATAGGGGCTGTCCTGTTGGCGGCAGTGTAGGCAAGGGTCAGGGCTTTGAATCGGATCCTGGCAGCGACCGGTAGCCAGTGAAGTGATCGCAGCAGGGGAGTGACGTGGGAGAATTTGGGGAGGTTGTAGATGAGTCGGGCAGCGGCATTCTGAATCATCTGTAGTGGCTGTATGGCACAAGCTGGCAGGTTTGCAAGGAGAGAGTTGCAATAATCAAGGCGAGAGGTCACCGTAGCCTGGACGAGCAGCTGGGTGGAGTGCGTCGTCAGGTATGGTCGAATCCTCCTGATGTTGTATAGGAGGAATCTGCAGGACCGTGATGTTGCCTTGATGTGCTCCTTGAGGTCCAGCTGGTCATCCAGGACCACCCCCAGGCTCTTTGCAGAGTGAGAGGCAGTCACTGTGGTGCCATCAACCGTGATTGAGAGTTCACGAAGCAAGGAGGTCTTGTACGGGAAGAAGAGCAGCTCAGTTTTGTTGAGGTTGAGCTTCAGATGGTGGCTGGCCATCCAAGTGGAGATGTCAGCCAGGCAGGAAGAGATCTTATCATTGATCTGTGTGGCCGAGGGGGGGAAAGAAAAGTAGAGTTGTGTGTCATCTGCATAACAATGATAGGAAAAACCATGTGAATTAATGACTGAACCAAGAGATCTGGTGTATAAGGAGAACAGCAGAGGACCCAGTACAGATCCCTGTGGCACTCCCGTGACAAGTGGATGAGAGGCAGAGGCAGACCCCTTCCAGGTGACCTGGTAGGTCCTATCTGCAAGATAGGAAGAGAACCAAGACAGGGCAGTCCCGGTAATTCCCATCCCAGCCAAGGTGGAGAGGAGTATTTTATGGTTGACCGTGTCAAAAGCTGCAGACAGGTCAAGAAGGATCAGGACAGAGGAGAGGCGTGAGGCTCTTGCAGTGGCAAGTGCCTCCGTCACAGCTAGTAGTGCAGTCTCTGTTGAGTGCCCGGATCGGAAGCCAGACTGGTGAGGGTCTAGCAGGTTGTTCTGATGGAGAAAAGAGGTTAATTGTTTAAGAACTGCTCGTTCGAGGGTTTTGGACAGAAAGGGTAGAAGGGATACGGGTCGATAATTTTCTACATCGGAGGGGTCTAAGGTGGGTTTTTTGAGTAGTGGGGTAACACGAGCCGTCTTAAAAAACAGAGGGAACATGACCAGAGGAGAGAGAGGAATTAACAATGGAAGACAGATAGGGAAGGAGCTCGCTGGAGATAGATTGGAGAACTTTTGATGGGATGGGGTCAAGTGGACAGGTGGTTGCGCGATGAGAGGTGATGAGTTGTAATACATCAGAGTCCTCCAGCATTTCAAAGGAGGTCAGTGTGGCTGTGGGGTTGTCCTGGGGGGTTGGGGGGCTCACTGGACGGGTGAAGGAGTTCCGGATTGTAGCCACCTTTCCTTCAAAGGCGGCCAGAAAGTCATCTGCGGAGAGGGAAGAGGGAGGTGGGGGTGGAGGAGGAATGAGGAGGGAAGAGAAGGTGGAGAATAGTTTACGTGGATTAGAGACACATGCGCTGATCTTGGATTGGAAAAAAGAGGCTTTTGCAGACGTGAGGGCAGATGTAAAAGTCGCCAGCAGGGTATGGTATGCGGTCAGGTCATCAGAGGATCGGGATTTTCTCCACTTTCTCTCTGCAGCCCGCAGTGATGTTCTGCTGGAGCGTAGTGACTCAGTCAGCCATGGGCAGGGGGGTGAGGGGCGTGCTGGTTTGGAGACAAGAGGACAAAGTGAGTCGAGGGACTGAGAGAGGCAGGAGTTGAGGGTGGAGGTGGCAAGGTCAACTGGCAGGTTAGAGAAAGACGCAGGAGGGGGAAGTGTAGACAGAGCAGTGGAGACGAGGGAGGATTGTGACAGAGTAGGGAGATTTCTCCTGAAAGTTACTGTGGGTGAGCTATTGGATGAATTGAGGGGGAGTAAATAGGAGAGGGAGAAAGAAAGAAAGAAGTGGTCTGAGACATGGAGGGGAGTCACTGCAAGTTGGGGAATGGAGCAGCCTCTGGTGAATACAAGGTCTAGTTGGTTACCAGCCTTGTGTGTGGGGGGGGAGGAGGACAGGGATAGGGCGAAAGACTGGAGGAGTGAGGCAACCCTGGACAGTTGGGAGGTTTCTGGTGGGAGGTTGAAGTCTCCCAGTAGAATGGCAGGAGTGCCATCCTCGGGGAGGGAGCTCAGGAGAGTGTCCAGCTCGTCCAGAAATGAGCCGAGTGGACCTGGAGGGCGGTACAGAACAATAACGTGAAATGTAGAGGGATGAGTTACAGTGATCGCGTGAAATTCAAAGGAGGAGAAAGTAGGGTTAGGACTGGGGAGGACACAGAACTTCCAGGACAAGGAAATGAGTAGACCGGTACCCCCGCCTCGGCCAGAGGCCCTGGGGGTGTGCGAGAAGGAGTATCCCGCAGACAGTGCAGCTGGGGTGGCGGTGTTATCGGGAGTGATCCAGGTTTCCGTGAGAGCCAGGAAGTCAAGAGACTTCGTCTTGGCAAAGGCAGTAATGAAGTCAGCTTTCTGGACGGCTGACTGGCAGTTCCATAATCCACCTGTGACAGTGAATTCCTGAGGTGTGGATAAGGGTGGGTAGATCAAATTGGTTAAATTACGCCTGCGGTGAACAGACCATTTGGGGCGAGGCAGCACGCACAAGGGAATGGGGTTTAAAAACATGATAAACTGATGACGAGGCTGCCTATGGCAGCCTCTGCTGAAACTATAAATACTGGGTGACAATTACGTGCTTGCATTAGCTTCATTAGGGCAGATAAGCACCAGGTGAAGCTCCTCGAAATTAGCTCAACAATACGGGGCAGTTAAACACCAATCCCCACACACAGTTTCACTAACGCCTTTAACTAACTAACAACAGCAAGTCAACTACAGATATTCTCAGCTAACGCCCAACTAAGCTTGCTGACTAGCAACAGTTGAGACAAGTTTTAAAAAAGATTAGGCTACCTAAATTACACACAACTATGTTCGCTAACTAGCAACAGCAGAAACAAATTAAGTTATGATACGCTTATCTGAATCGCGGGGGACGGCAGAAGCGACGACACAATCAGATGCCCCCTGAGCACACAGCTCCACCCCCACACACCACCCTGCACCCTCTCAACACAGCTCTGCCCCCTGAGCACACAGCTCCACCCCCACACACCACCCTGCCCCCTCTCAACACAGCTCTGCCCCCTGAGCACACAGCTCCACCCCCACACACCACCCTGCCCCCTCTCAACACAGCTCTGCCCCCTGAGCACACAGCTCCACCCCCACACACCACCCTGCCCCCTCTCAACACAGCTCTGCCCCCTGAGCACACAGCTCCACCCCCACACACCACCCTGCCCCCTCTCAACACAGCTCTGCCCCCTGAGCACACAGCTCCACCTCCACACACCACCCTGCCCCCTCTCAACACAGCTCTGCCCCCTCACTGCACAGCTCTGCCCATTACCCTCTCACTCTTGTCTCTCTCACCCTCTCTTTCAGCTCCTGCAGCGTTCCCGCAGTAACGCCCTTCCTCGTGGCTCTGTCACAGGAGCATGCTCTGAAGGGCCTCTGGGGGGCTGACCACACCCTCCTCGAGACTGACCTGGGGGCGGGGTTAAAAAGGGTCAACACTTTACTGACAGCGTTAATACAGTATATACACACTGACTGCACATTACACTGCGAGGGAGGGTTCATACAGCATATACACACTAACTGCACACTACACTACATTAACACTGCACTGAGAGAGAGAGGGTTAATATAATATATACACACTGAGTGCACACTACACTGCGAGAGAGGGTTCATGCAGTATATACACACTAACTGCACACTACACTACATTAACACTGCACTGCGAGAGAGAGGGTTCATACAGTATACACACACTAACTGCACACTACACTACATTAACACTGCACTTAGAGAGGGTTCATACAGTATATACACACTAACTGCACACTACACTACATTAACACTGCACTGCGAGAGAGAGGGTTCATACAGTATACACACACTAACTGCACACTACACTACATTAACACTGCACTTGGAGAGGGTTAATATAATATATACACACTAACTGCACACTACAGTATCTATTTAATTGACTGATTTTATTTGAGATATTTTCAAATACATATGGGGTCGGTAGTGCTTAAAGTATACATATGAAATGATCAAGAAAAACAAACACAATAAAGTCATGATGACTTATTTCCACTGTGGTCCTTGTACAACTTCATAAATTCCTATTACAACAAAAAGTACAGAGAGAGAGAGAGAGAGAGAGAGAGACTAAGCAACATATGAGGTGGACATATTAACCATGGCAAAGAGATAATGTGAGGGAAACTGAGTAAACATTTTTGATGGAAAATGGAAAACAAGTAACTCACTTTATCAGTGATGAAGTTGTCTCCATTCCCAAGCCTCTGATGAAGTGCTTGTCCTCTTTCGGTCTGTTTCTTTTCTCTTTAGTTACTGTTGGTGGATGATTTGCTTCTAACTAACCAGCGAAAGACCAGAACTCAGACAGGACTTTAGTCAGGCTTGTGTGATCATTCAGAGGCAGATAACGTTGGGCAAAGTCCTTCCTATTCATCCCCTTCCACCTTCCCCACTTCCTGTCAAAACAGTCTTTACAGAATGAAGAAATATTTAACACATTTCTTTCCTTGCTGACTAGCTGTACATAAGCATTTATACTTATTTACATAAGTATTTATGGCTGTACATGAGTATTTTAAAAATAAAATGAAGGACTTATTTAGAAAGCAATGGAGTGTGAAACAAATAATGTTTCGACAGCCAGTGGGGTGTGGTTTAGAGTGAAGGACATCTTGGCTCCTAAGCAGAATCAGAGATTACAGTTAGCATGAGCAACGCACTCCCCCATCCCTGAAGGACTCAAACACTGGCGTATCAGTAACGCCCTGTAGTGCGCATTGCTTGTTCTCACTATCTTGTCCAATTTAATTTGCACACTGTGTATTGCTAATGGGCATCCTAAATAAATAAATAAATAAATAAAAAAATTTAGTGGGAACTGTTGCCTGCTTGTTCACTCAGCCACATCACTAACAGCTGTATTTCCTTATATGGGCTATGTATTCCTAATTTCATCACTCACATTACACAAATATTTCTGTGCATTTCAATACCAATAAATTCCTACTCTTTATTCCAGTAAGTTGATAAATGTGATCCTCTCATCTCACCAACCCACCGGGAACTCAGGTCCCCTACGGCCAGTCACCTTGCCACCCCCTCGGCATCATTACTCTCCTATTTTGTGTTGCGTGTGAGTTATTTTGACCAAGTCACCAATGAACCAGTTTTAAAGTTATAACAAATAATATTACCATTTACATAGCAAGTTACATTAGCCTGGAAGTATCCGTCGAAAGCCAAACTTCGTTCTGGCAGGAAGTAACTTGGACTGCGGACGACTGACTAATGAACCCCGCACTCCTGACCGCTGATACTATTGCTACATCATCAAAGAACACCAACAACATTTCTCTGCACACATGCTCAAATCATGCTCGTTTTTCCTCATTTATTTGGCGCCCCAATCAGCGCCATGTATTTACAGCTTGTAGTCCTAAACCCCGGAAGTAAGCTGGCATTTTCGAGCCATGGGTTCCCTCGTCAAATTTCCAAAGCATTTTTCTCATAGGGATTTCATTTTCTGCCGAAAATAAGGTCTGTGGTGAACGTAAGCCTAAGTGATTTTGTTCTACGAGATAAATTAAATCCATTAACACATCAACTGTGGATTTCGAAGCTGGTATGTGCTTTTAAAAAGTAAGTTGCTAACAAGGTGCTATATTTAAACTACAACAATGGTCGCATTGCAATCGCCACTTTTGTTGTCATACTGGCTCGCATGCCCATAGCAACTTGTGAGCAACTTACTTTTTACGACGAAGGAACCCATAGCGGAAGTAACTCCCGAGTTTGCCTACAAAAAGACGTAATCACTATAACACTATTCCCACCCAACCGCGTTCATGGAGGATCATAAACCGTATAAAGTGCCGGGTACACAGATATCAGTCCCGAGATTTGAACGCGCCCACGACATGCTCACTGAACTGTATAGGTTATTATGTAGTTCACTAGACAAGCATATATGACCTACGTACGCTCTATGGTCCGAGAACTGCGGAAACTTTACCTGACGTCACATCCTGGTACCGGAGCTAACGTGTTTTTCCGGTCGCGGGTACGGCGGGAGACACTCGATTTCCTGTGTTTTAGCTACTTTTTTTCGCTACGGGCTGTGGAGAGTTCTCAAGAAAACGTTTTATACTACTTTTGCCAAGACGTGTCAGTATTTACTTTTTTCCGCAGTTGTTCTTTGGAATCGTTGATAATGAACTTTCTCGCTTAGCTGGTTATTAGCTTATTAACTTTAACTTAAAGTTGACAAGATTGGAAGACAGCTATTGTCTTTCCATACCTGGCTTAATAGAGAAGTTTTAACACTACCTGCACTTGTTTCTGAAATGGAATCGAGGAGTTCTACGGAGGAAGGTATGCAACCGGCGACCTGTTTAGCTATTTGTGCTTGCTTAGTTTTGGAATGCTCGTGTCTTCACTTTTAACTGCATAGTTAGGTAGACTATTGGCTGTCTGACAGGGGAATGAAAATGACCTTTGGCTCGCGCTAGCACATTTACAGAAATCCTATTTATGTGCATATAAACGAATAAATAAACAACCTGTTAAAAAATGAATAAATCTCGATTCTCTCCGTTCCGGTTCATAATGTGTCTGACGAATAAATTAAGCGAGCCTGCTCGTGTCAGATTGAAGAAGTGGTTGTGGATCAGCCGCTTCAGGCTTAACATTATCCGGTATGAAAAGCATCGGCAGTACAAAGGGCTCCGAGCAAAACAGAAGTAGACTTGTTGACTAACGTTAGCTGGGGAATATTAAAATATTAATAATAGTGAGTTATACAATGCAGTGATGATATACGGTAGTTTCGTTTGTCTGTGTGTACATCCCGTATTAACCCTCTCTCAGTGCAGTGTGTATATACTGCATTAACCCTCTCTCTCAGTGCAGTGTTAATGTACTGTAGTGTGCAGTGTGTATATACTGTATTAACCCTCTCTCAGTGCAGTGTGTATATACTGCATTAACCCTCTCTCAGTGCAGTGTGTATATACTGCATTAACCCTCTCTCTCAGTGCAGTGTTAATGTACTGTAGTGTGCAGTGTGTATATACTGTATTAACCCTCACTCAGTGCAGTGTGTATATACTGTATTAACCCTCTCTCTCAGTGCAGTGTTAATGTACTGTAGTGTGCAGTGTGTATATACTGTATTAACCCTCTCTCTCAGTGCAGTGTGTACATACTGCATTAACCCTCTCTCTCAGTGCAGTGTTAATGTACTGTAGTATGCAGTGTGTATATACTGTATTAACCCTCTCTCAGTGCAGTGTGTACATACTGCATTAACCCTCTCTCTCAGTGCAGTGTTAATGTACTGTAGTATGCAGTGTGTATATACTGTATTAACCCTCTCTCTCAGTGCAGTGTTAATGTACTGTAGTGTGCAGTGTGTATATACTGTATAAACTCTCTCTCAGTGCAGTGTGTATATACTGTATTAACTCTCTCTCTCAGTGCAGTGCTGATGTCTCTCACCCTTTCTCTCTGCTCTTGTAGAACACACCCTCGCCCTCTCTTCCCTGCGTATCATGGCTCCGCCCCTGCGGTTGGTCTCCGCAGCCATGTGGCACGTGATGCAGCGGAAGGATGTGCTGCATTATGGGAAGCTGGAGGAGTTTGTCACGTCGGTCTCAGAGGCGGTCCCTGGGTTGCTTAGTTACAGGCACAGGGCCAAGCTAACACTGGGGCTACGAGCAAGGGTGAGGGGGCGGGGCAATAGGGACAAAGGGTGGGGGATAGGGCCGGGGCAGGGCAGGAGGCATGTTAGGGACCCCGGGTGAGGTAGTCTACTAGACAGAGGCATTCATTGCTATGTGGTGGCCTGTAGGGTGTGGGATTCTTTCTAGAGTACTTAAGCTGATGTTTCCTTTGTAATGGATGCGCATATTTCGAAATGCATGTACAGGTGTGACTTGTACTCATCCCTAAGACCTACTGTACAGGTGTTATGGCTTTTTGAATGAGGGAGCAGGGGCTGGAAAGAGCTTGCTTTGGGGGTGCAGGTGTGCAACTCCATTGTCCAGTGCTTATGAGTTTCGGGGTGCCTGTTTATTGCAGCTCATCCTGGAGTTGTTTCGGACACAGGACCCCCCAGACCCCACCGTTATCCTGCCCCACCTAGACAGGATCGAACCACCCCTGTGTAATAGGGTGAGGGTCCATACACTTTTGTTGTGTGTGTGTGTGTGTGTGTGTGTGAGTGTGTGCGTGCGTGTCTGTGTGTGTTAGTGTGTGCATGCGTGTCTGTGAGTGCGTGTGTGTCTAACTGCTGTGTGTTGTTTCAGAGGGATAAAAAGGTGGAGTTTTCGGCCTCTACCTTTCGACAGTTAGTGAGAGCTCTTCTGGTCAGGCCTGCTGAAAGAGAGCAATTCTTCCAGGTTTGACCCCGCCCACAGCCCCCCCCCCCCACCCACCGTGTCACTTCCTGCTGGCCTTCCTCAGCCCTGCCCTCCCCGCTTTTTACCTGCTCTGTTTCATAAAAGACAGTTGGCATTTTTTTGTCGAACAGCTCGGCCTTGAGCTGTGAGGTTTGTTGCGTATTGATTGATCCTTTAGATGTTGTCACACACGCACGCACACACACACACGCACACGCACGCACACACGCACACGCACACACACTCTCAGAAACACATGGTATGGGCTAAATTGTTCTAAATCATTAGTTTTTAAAAAAAATTGATGTGTGGAATAAATGGTGTTCTTCTCTCCCTCTCTCCCTCCCCTTCTCTCTCTCCCTCTCCCTCTCCCTCTCTCCCTCTCCTTTCTCACTCCCTTCCTCTCTCTCTCTCCCTCTTCCTCTCTCCCTCTCCTTTCTCACTCCCTTCCTCTCTCTCTCTCTCTCTCTTTCTCCCTCCCTCCCTCCCTCCCCCTTTCTCTCTCAGGAGGTGTTTGTGGTTCAGTATGGCCCCCAGTTTGATTCTGCATTAGAGAAGCTGCTTTGGGAATTCCTGTCCCGTTTGGACCAGCTGCTGCCTGTGCCAGACCTGGCTCAGGTATGCCCCCCCCAGCACGCCTCATCTGCACCCTCTTCACAAGGAAACAGTCTAACTGGTGACTGCAGGGGGCTTTAAATGGGTATTACGCCTATCATGTCACAGATACTCTGATCTGCACAAATGCTTTGATCCTGCACTGATACTCTCATCCTGCACAGATACTCTGATCTGCACTGATACTCTCATCCTGCACCGATACTCTCATCCTGCACAAATACTCTGGTCCTGCACAGATACTCTGATCCTGCACAAATAATCTGATCCTGCACAGATACTCTGATCCTGCACAAATAATCTGATCCTGCACAGATACTCTGATCCTGCACAAATACTCTGATCCTGCACAAATACTCTGATCTGCACAGATACTCTGATCCTGCACAAATACTCTGATCCTGCACAAATACTTTGATCCTGCACAGATACTCTGATCTGCACAGATACTCTGATCCTGCATTTTGTCCTCATTTCTGAAGGTTGTGATGCTGTTGTTTCTTTTTCTGGATAAGGAAGTTTGCAGAGACTTGTGTAATTCTGAGGCTCTTTTACCTTGCGTGGTGTTTTTCAGACGGTGTCTTGGCTCAGCACTGCCCCCTGTGTGCTGGAGGACTGTGAGCAGCCAGTCTCTCAGCCTGTGCTCCTGAACACTCTGTTACAGCACCACAAACGCCTGGGACATCTGAGCACTGCCGGTGTGTCTCTGAACACTCACCTCTCCCTGTACAGCACTCTGTGTGTTGAGTGTTGTGTTGAGTGTTGTGTGTTGGGTTGAGCATTGTGTGTTGAGTATTGTGTTGAGTACTGTGTGTTGGGTTGAGTGTTCTGTGTTGGGTTGAGTGCTGTTTGTTGGGTTGAGTGTTGTGTGTTAGGTTGAGTGTTATGTGATTGGGTTGAATGCTGTGTTTTGGGGATTTATTTATTAAATATTTTTTGTGTTTTGAGGGGACGGGGTCTTAGAGGGGTTGGAGTGGTATATTAGAAATTAATAGTGTATGTTTTGTGTGTTTGATAAAGGAACATTTCCCTCTCTCTTCCCCCATTTCCCCCCTTTCTCTTTATCTCTTGTTTTCTCCCTCCCTATGTCTCTCCCCCTCTCTTTCTCTCACATTCCCACTCCCTCTCTGTCCCCCTCTCTCTTTCTCCATCTCTTGCTTTCCCCCTCTGTCTCTACCCCTCTCTTTCTCTCACATTCCCACTCCCTCTCTGTCCCCCTCTCTCTTTCTCCATCTCTTGCTTTCCCCCTCTGTCTCTACCCCTCTCTCAGCATCTCTCCCGTCCTCCATGGGGGACTCCATCCTCTCCTCTCTGTCCCTCCCTCCCTCTGGTCGAGTGCGGAGCACCAGTCAGGAAATGAACTCCCTTAGCCAATCAGGCGTTGGGCCTGACTCTCTGAGCCCCGCCGCTCTGAGACATCCTGCCAATCGCAGGCAAGGAAGTGGTTCCCCCATCCAGCCCATGAATAGTCAGGACCTTCCTTTCACGCCCTCCAAGGGTAGGAGGGTGGAGACTGCACAGGCCACGCCCATTATCAGCAAGGAGGTGGAGTCTGGAGTGGGGAGTCCCCACTCCCTTTACACGGGAGTGAAGTTACGATCACAGGCAAGTTTGGACAGGGGCGGGGAGAGGCAGGAGGGGGCGGAGAGGAAAGAAGGGAGGGGCGGAGCCTGTAATGAACAGGAAGCCTGTTTCAAACAAAGGAGACTGGAGGAAGAGCAAAGGACAGGTGGAGGTGGAGAGAACAGGGCGGAGCTGAGAAAGAGTGAGCATCTAAGGCAGGAGAGGAGGAGCCAGAGGGAGGACAGGAGTGGTGCCCCCCCATCCCCCCCACAGGAAGAGGCGGAGCTTTCTCCTCTGGTCATATCCTGTCTGCAGAGACAACCCCGAGTCCGGCTGGAACGACTGCGCCTTGCGGACATCGCTCCGCCTGCTCTGTCGTCCCCTCGTCTCCCTGGCAGCGGAGTGCGGTCGCCACGGAGACCGGCGCCAGGGGCAGCGGTGGCTGCGTCGCCCAGGAGGGGATGGTGTCCGGGGACCCGGAAGAGGAAGTTGAGCAGCACTGTGACCCCTGAGAAATGCCTGCCGAACTCATCAGAGAAAGAGTAAGAGAGTCTGGGCCAAACACAGCTTGCGTCGGTCAGTCAGTCATTCTGGTGTTTCAGCTTGTAGCATGTAAGCAACAGCCCTCATACATCCATTTCTGATCTGAGAGGGGCGTGCCTGTGTGCGTGTCCCATTTTAACAGAATTTGCTCTGGAAATTATTTAGGTAAATAATACACTGCAATTAATTCTTCCCTTTTTTACTTTAGAAACTCCGCTGACTCTTCATTAATGTGGGGGACGTCCCCTGTCCTCTCCCTCAGGACCAAGAGTGGAGGTACAGAAATACTGTGGATATACTGCATTAACCCTCTCTGTGCAGTGTTAATGCGCAGTGTTATTATACAGTGTTAATGTGCAGTGTTATTATGCAGTTTTAATGTGCAGTGTTATTATACAGTGTTAATGCACAGTGTTATTATACAGTTTTAATGTGCAGTGTTATTATACAGTGTTAATGCACAGTGTTATTATACAGTGTTAATGCGCAGTGTTATTATACAGTGTTAATGTGCAGTGTTGACTCCACCTCAGGCAGGGACTCCCTCCGTCCTGATTGTGATGATGACATCATCATAGATTCCGAAGATGATGAAATAAATAATGTTAAAGGGAGGGTGAGTTGTGAGCATGCAGTAGTGTGTGTCTGTGTGTGCATGTGTGCACATGAGTGATCTTGCTCTTTGTCTCCCTCAGCTGTTTGTGAAGCAGTACTACAGGACCAAGAACAACACCTTTGTTCCCACACTTCGAGAGTTCTGGGGCCACAGTTTGGCCTGACCGGCTGTGTGTGTGTGTGCGTGCATGCACATGTGCAGGTTTCTCTGTGAATATCAGTGTTTCTTTTAAGACTAATCTAGGTAATGTTTTTATAATGTATTTATATGTTGTATATTTTGACCATGTGGGACAGATTGCAAGTTAATGGATGACTTACAGGGTACAATATATTATACCTGTTAACTCATTATGTAAATGGAACATGACTAAAACTACCTGAACTATTAGCTCTTCACCAGTTCGTTATAATAAATATTTTTGAAGAACAGACTGGAGATTGGTGTGTCTGTATTGTTGGAATGTTCTAAATGTTCAGCAGGGTTCTGATACTTGGTGATTTTGTCAGTGAGATTCATTGTAAACTTTTACAATGATGATGATGTAAGAGCCACACTTGTGAGCTGCCCCTTATCGGACCAGCAAAGGAAAACAGAATGACTGTTTACTGGGCTGCCAGGGAGTTGGGGGGGGGGGGGGGTATACGTCCCCCCAATATGTAGTATGGTTGCAGCCTTGCCTCACGGAAACTAATTGAGGAAAATTAGCTGAGGTTAAAATGTCATTGCTAGCTGCTAGCTCCTGATAGTACAGAGAGGAAAAGGGAGGGGCTAGCTGCTAGCTACATGCTAACCTTTTGAGTGAGTTTTACCCTGTGTTTTAGGCCCAGATTATTAGATTAGTTGCATTTGGCACAGATCAGATGCGAGTGTAAACCAGCCTTATGAAGGAAATATAAGTCAAAACATAGTAAATGGGTTGATAAGTTTATTTACATCACCCTGTGTTGAATAATCTCATAACATCGGCATGTACATATTATCTCACACACACTCCCCCACACTTGAGCCGCGTTTCCACCAAAATTACCCGGAACTTTCAGTCCCAGGAACTACTTTACCAGGAACTAAAAGGTTCCTTCAGCCAATGGTTGTCTGCGTTTCCACCGGGGTCTAAAGTACCGCGAAGATTAGGCAGATGGACCACTGACGTTGTCGTCGGTCCATCTGTCATATGATTTCTTCTGTAACCCCATACTACCACCGAAGTAGCCTACATTATTTTCTAATAACCGGGACAGCCCGGAGGGGTTTATTCCACTTATATACAACGGGTTACCAACAATGACTATATATGGTTACTTTTGTATTTATTGATTTTCATATATCCTCTCAAACACATTCATTAACAGCAGAAAACATGCACACGTTGTAAACAATTTGCTGTTTTATTACTTTCTCGTCGTCAATTCCATATAGGCAAATCGCAAAATGACAAGAATAGAACGAAAACTCGGACTTGCGTGAAAATGTAAATTAGTAGTGGTACAGCCACCGTTTGCTTTCCTTCGAAGTTACTGCTAGCCGAGCAGCGAGGTGTGCCCTCCCGATGCGAACCATGCACCATAAATGAGTCCATAGTCTTCCTGGTCTTTTCGTGGAATTGAAAAATGGCAGTAAAATTGAGTAAAATTACGGCAGTCTGAAAAAGCTAAAGGGAAGATTACTAGAATTAACCTGTTATTTTACCCGGATAAAAAGTGCGGAAGGTGATTTCCAGTTTGCTTGTACTGTATCACCAATGTTAATTATGCAGAACTACCGCATACCTCACATAACTGTATCAAACGTTTTGAGTCAATTACAACGGGCTAACAAAGAAAATCCGGAAGAAAATATTCAGCAACCGAATTAATCCGTTTGAATGTTTTGGTAGCCTACGTAATATGCTGTCCCAGCACGAATGCTTAGCATTTTATAAAACGAATACTAAAGCAAGAAAAGAACACGTTATAATTCCAAGACGTTGACAGGCTATAACCAAAAGTAGGCTACTGCGCCGCATAACATACAAGTTTGATTTGTTATTATGAAAATAAATTGGTTTGCCGCTGCATATTTTCAAACATGGCGGGTAATGGCGGAAAATAAATACAACACAAATGCTACGAGTACTCGACCAATCAGAAATGTTCAGCGCTGCAAGCTCCACCCAAAAGGTTCCTGTACTTTCGGAAAGTACTACCCCCCGAGCAGGAACGTTTTGGGGGGTAAAACAAAGCCCCCAGAACTAAATTTAGACCCTAGTTCCTGCGGTGGAAACGCACTGAGTTCCTCAAAAGGTTCCTAGTTCCGGGGTATAGTTCCTGCGGTGGAAACGCGGCTTTACACACACACACACAAATGGCCCTTTCACATGGAACATTACCCTGTTAAGTTGCCGGCAAACTACTGGCTTCTCTTCCCCCCCCTTCCCTCCATCTCTCAGAGCCGGCAGCCCATCCCTCCTGTCACAGTGATGGTTTCCCCGGTGATGTAGGAGGCCTCCTCGGAGCACAGGAAGGCGATGACTCCGCCCACCTCCTGCGGCTGCCCCAACCTGGAATCACAGTCGCCATGGTTACCGCAGTATGTTTCCTCTTACCCAGAGTGCTGTCTATCCATACAGATGGTTTCGCTGAGATTTGACTGATTTTCCAGATAACCACTGCAGCTCACCCTGATACAACAGGCCTCAAGGGACCCATATATTTGTGGTACACAATTTGCCAAAAATGTGCATTCTAAAAACTCAACAGCAACGTCCTTTTCAAAATATGATGCCACGTTTACTCACGAACATGCACGGAGCTTAATTTGTGCACGGTTTCAACCGAGGATATCCGAGCAGAGTCTCGTGCAGGTGAACTAGAATGAAACTTGAGTGGTGATGTGGCATTGGTGGAATGTGACCGTTTCAATATAACAACTTATTAGCAACTGACTTTACAACACATAACATGTCCGAAATGCATGGTTGAGATATTAAACGGGTTTAATTTATGTTGTAGGACAAAAAATCTGTTAATATATCAATGAATTTTGACAAATGAGAAAATTAAGTGATATGATCTGAGAATCTGGTTTGTCTGTAATTCTGATCAGTCAGACTGATCCCAGAACAGTGTGGAGCAGCAGGATCAGGCCTGTCTCTGCAACACTGATCAGTCAGACTGATCCTGGAACAGTGTGGAGCAGCAGGATCAGAGACCTTTTAATGCACAGCTGCTTCTTGAACTCCTCCACAACGTCTTCATTCTGCCAGAGCTGAGAGAGAAAGAGGGAGAGAGAGGCAGGGGGGAAAGAAAGGAGCAAGAGGGAGAGGGAGAGAGGCAGGGGGGAAAGAAAGGAGGAGGAAGAGAGAGAGGGAGAGTGAGCACACACAGGTTATGCACACACACAATGACATTAGCATTGATGATGAAGAGGGTAGAGGGATGATGAAGGAGATGGGCGCTCACCACTGAACTGAAGCGGGTCTTGATGACTCCAGGGGCCACACAGTTGACCCGGATGTTGCTGTGCGCGAGTTCTGGAGCCAGAGCTCGGGTCAGACCCAGCAGAGCTGTTTTACTCACACTGTATGGCCCCAGACCCTTAGGGTCAAAGGTAAAGGGCAAAGGTCACTGCAGTGGCACAATCCCCAAAGGCTCCCACTTAGTCAACTATCCCTCTACTTTCAAACAACTACTTCTCTGCTTTCAGCTGCTACTCACGGCCCCTCCTCCCCGTCCTGCTCACCTGCATTGGCTGGTATCCGGCAACCGACGACACAAACACGACTGACCCGCCCCTAAAATACACAGGCCAATCAGAATATAGAATTGATAAGACATTCACAGAAAGAGCAAACAGCAGACAACTACCCAATAGGCAGCAGAGGTTTGTAGTGTAAGCTACAGGAATATGAGCTTCTAGCCAATAGGCAGCAGAGGTTTGTAGTGTAAGCTACAGGAATATGAGCTTCTTGCCAATAGGCAGCAGAGGTTTGTGGTGTAGCTACAGGAATATGAGCTTCTAGCCAATAGGCAGCAGAGGTTTGTGGTGTAGCTACAGGAATATGAGCTTCTAGCCAATAGGCAGCAGAGGTTTGTGGTGTAGCTACAGGAATACAAGCTTCTAGCCAATAGGCAGCAGAGGTTTGTGGTGTAGCTACAGGAATATGAGCTTCTAGCCAATAGGCAGCAGAGGTTTGTGGTGTAGCTACAGGAATATGAGCGCTCAGCCCTGGGCCCCAAAGGGAAAACTCCTCTGACCCTAAGGGGGTTAACATTAGGTCACCTGACACCTTCCCCAAAACTGAACATTCACTGTGTCCCCCCGTATCCCCACCCCCACCCTCACCCTCCTACACACTGCACTCTCCCACCATTCTCACCCTCTCTTCTCCATATGTGGCACGACCAGTTTGGTCAGCAGGAAGGCTGCTTTCACATTCACATCCAAGATCTGAAAACAGAGAACACAGGCCAGGATGTGACAACAGCACAGTCAGAACACAGGCCAGGATGTGACAACAGCACAGTCAGAACACGGGACAGGATGTGTCAACAGCACAGTCAGAACACAGGCAGGGATGTGAAAACAGCACAGACAGAACACAGGCCAGGATGTGAAAACAGCACAGTCAGAACACAGGCCAGGATGTGAAAACAGCACAGTCAGAACACTGGCCAGGATCTATAAACAGCACAGTCAGAACACAGGCCAGGATCTATAAACAGCACAGTCAGAACACAGGCCATGATCTGAAAATGGCACAGTCAGAACACAGGCCATGATCTGAAAACATCACAGTCAGGCCAGGAGGATATGAAAACACAGATAGTACAGTGCACAGGCTGATTTCTGATAACACAGCCAGAGTGTAGGCCAAATGATCTGCAGAAATATAACTGAAATCCCACATACTCCAAAACTGACAAATAACCACACACACTAACCCCCGAACACCACTGCCAAGTCAACAAACTCATTCTGTTCACAGAATCAGTCGTGACATTATATTACATTCCAGCCATTTAGCAGATGCTCTTATCCAGAGCAGTTCACCTACAGTACTCAGGTATGCAGCTGGTAACTAAGGCAGTTAATGCACAACAGCAGTGTCCCACCTGGGAATCGAACCTGCAACCTCTGGGTTACAAGCACAGTTCCCTAACCACTATACTTCCTTGCCCGGAAGTCGTGCTGCACGGCTCCTGTTGACAGCACAATCTGAGGGATTGTGATCTGGCATTACCTTATCCCAGACTTCTTCATTGGAGTCCATCATGTTCCCAAAAAAAGGATTCACTGCAGCATTGGAGATGAAGATATCCACCCCGCCACACTGTTCTACAGTCTGCAACAATGACATCATACACAGTATTACATACAGTGATGCTCCATTATAGTGCGTGTACTATATGTACCCTCCCTCAGTGCAGTGTTAATGTACTGTAGTGTGCAGTGTGTATATACTGTATTAACTCTCTCAGTCCAGTGTTAATGTACTGTAGTGTGCAGTGTGTATATACTGTATTATCTCTCAGTGCAATGAGCAGGTTGAATATGGTGTGCTCTCAGGGTGCAGTGCAGGCAGACTCACCAGTTTCACCAGTCTTTCCCTGTCTTCACTCTTCCCCACATTGCAAGTAGTTCCGGTCACCTGTATCTTCTCGCTCTGTAGCAGTGCTATGGCCTTTTCTACATTCTCCTTCCGCCGGCTGCTCACCACAACATGAGCCCCTCTATGCCCTAGTGCTTGTGCTGCAGCCAGACCAATACTGTGAGAGGGTTAATATAGTATATACACACTGCACACCACAATACATTAACACAGCACTGAGAGAGTTTATACAGTATATACACACTGCACACCACAGTACATTAACGCTGCACCGAGAGGGTTCATTAACTGGACTGCGTTTATAAAATATGGTGCATGAATTTCAAATGCACAAACAATTATTTGGATTATTCTAAATATAATTTTGTACATATTTACCCATCTGTGGATGCAGTCACTATGGCAACCTTTCCAGTAAGATTTTGGTGTGACATCATCCTTCGTCCAGCGATGTGACTGGCCAACAGAGACCTGCAAACCCTTCTCAGCATCACTGAGAGGTGGGACGGTTTACAGATAAAGGAAAAATTATATGATACAGGGGCCGCAGGCACAAAAAACTTAAGGCTTAAAGTAGCTCCTGACCTGCCAAATAAGGAGAAACTCCTTAAAATCACTAAGACCAAATCATGACTAGTCCTAAAAATGGCTGCTGCAGGCAAGCCATCTCCTAATCGTGCCAACGTTTTAGAAACTTTTAATAACGTTTTAATAACATTGCAATATAGTATTGCAATTAGCCAAGAGCACAACTAAGTGGACAGATGCGCTAAATGTGGCTTTCACATGAGCTCCATAACGTTTGGGACAAAGACTTTTTTTTTTGATTTGGCTCTGTACTCAACAAATATCGGTTTGTCATCAAACAATTCAAATGTGGCTAAAGCCAAATTATCACCTGGGTTATTTTTATATTTTTATACACTTTTTTCAACTTTTTTTCTTTTACCATGTTGAAACTATAGCACTCTTTATACACAGTCCCCATATTTCAGGGCAACATAATGTTTGGGGCATATTAATGTTATCTGAATAAAAGTAGTCATGTTTAGTACTCTGTCACATGTCCTTTGCATGCAATGACTGCTTGAAGTCTGTGACCCACAGACATAACCAGCAACTGGGTATCTTCTCTGGTGATGCTCTGCCAGGCCTGTACTGCAGCCACCTTCAGCTCCTGCTTGTTTCGGGGCTAGTTGCCTTAAGTCTTCCCTTCAGCATATGAAACGCATGTTAAATTGAATTCAGACCAGGCGAATGACTTGGCCAGTCAAAAATTTTCCTGTTTTTTTGCTTTGAAAAAATCCTTTGATGCTTTTGCAGTATGTTTGGCATCACTGTTTTGGCGTAGGATGAAGTGCCGTTCAAGAGTTTGGCGGCATTTTGTTGAACTTCATCAGATAAGCTGCTTTATTACTCTTCAGAATTAATTCTGTTGCTATCAGCAGTTGCATCATCAATGAAGACAAGTTAGCCGGTACTTGTGGCAGCAATACATGCCCAAACCATAACACCCCCTCCATCATGTTTCACGGATAAGGGGGGGATGCTTTGGATCTTGGGCAGTTCCTTTTGGCCTCCACACATTACTCTGATACAAGGGAATCTTGGTCTCATCTGTTCAAAAACTTTTTATAGAACTCTGTAGGCTCTTTAAGGGTGCTTCTTAACAAACAATATTCTGGCTATCCTGGGGGGCTAGATATAAAAATGGAAACGTTGCTGTAATTTCTACACAGAGTTTGTCCCAAACGTTATGGAGGGCATAGTGCTGGAATGTTAGATTAAGCACATACAGGATCATTTGGAGGTTTACACAGAAATTTAGCGTTTTTATACCCACAGAGACTACAGAGAAAGGAACAGACAACTGCCTTACAGTGCCGACAGACGTTGACGCAAGTAAAGGACGATTGGCCGTTTCTGCATAGCCAACTCAGTTGTTAAATCAACTTGCACTTTGTTCGATAACACAATTCACTGTCCAAATGACTTTATAAAATAACGCATACGCAGTACTTCGAAAACAGTTTAAACATGTTTATCCCCTACATGGCGACTATTTGAAAATGGCAAAGTACAATATCAACCGCTAAGTTAACCAGACAATAACCACTTTGCGCAGTTCGTTGCAGCAGACATTTTAGCTAATGTATAAAGTGCTTCGGAAGACAGGCAGCTGGCAAACCCGAAGCCAATTCGCATCACACGACGCGGAATCTTACCTCTACAAAGCGCAAAGTCACTGCAGCCAGTCGGCGTGAAATGTCTTAACTTTCGACCTGCAACAACCGTGCGGGCTTACATCCGGGACTTCACAAACTGAAGGCGTGCCTTCCTCTTTAGTAAAATGCGCATGTGTGTGTTTGAAATCTCGGCGGATGACTTCCACTGGACTCGGCGTAAGAACATGCAGTAAGTTGATTATATCGGTTAATGCTGTAATGAAGGGCTATTGTGGGAAACGGTCTCTATCATGAATATATAAACACGACATACTGGTGCTTATTGTAAGTGGTAGACCTACACCACCATCGCGTTAAGTTTAGCTTAGCGCAGCTGTGTTTTCCGTGAAACATTTTGCAGTGAAGGAGGAATTAAATGCGCTTTAATTTTAATGGTAGTGTACAATAAAAACTCTTAAAAGATACTCAGTATTGTTGAAGTGTTTGGGAAACTGACTGGACTGGAGTTTTTTTATGGAAATAATAAGTCTTCACTAGCAAGGGCGAATCCAGTGGGGTGGCTGAGGTGGCACTGGTCACCTTTGGAATTTGTTTGGCCGCCTCAGGTTCCGCTCGTATTTTCCCGCCTAAAATAGCGCATTATCATAGGCCTATTTCACAAGATGGCGACCAAAACCGGATGCAGGGATACTTTGTTTCCGGTTACCGTTGCTACGGACGCAAGTCCATTTCTGACAGCGAAAAATTGAGCCTAAACAGCGACGTGTTCTCACAGTCCCTAATAGCTCTGCCACTACGTCCGATGTTATCCGCATTGTCGAAGCATTGCCAGTGAATGTTAAGCGGTCTAAACTAGACAAGGGCTATAAATTATTTTTTGAGTAGTTTATATTCTGTTATGAAGGTAAGTATAACGTTAGCTCTGGTTCGCCAGAAAGCTAAATAGCTAGCTTGCTAACCACAGAAAGTTAGCCGATTGAAGAGATATTTCACTTCTACATAACATAAATTATTTTCTGGAGGTGACTCCATCGTGTTTTCGTAGCGTGAAGCGACATCTACTGTCCGTTAACAGCGTCTCTGTTCCTCTCGGTTGTCCAGAAAATGAATGAATAGGGAGCCTGACAGCTGTGAGGAAAAGCGATTCTGTTAACGTTGACGGTCAGCAGGGGAGTCAAAGCTATGTAAGTACAATGTGTTAGGCTCCACAAAATTACTTGTTATACCGAAGTGAAATATCTCTGAACTAAGTTTTATACGACCGTTACTATTTTGTGACATGTTGTTTGTGCTGTGCTTGTTCTAATAAAGATTTATAATGCTTGTCAAATCGCCTGTGTAATGCCGGTGTTCAGTTCACTACCGAGCTGTTTGTTTTCATCGCTGACAAAAACTACCCGCACATTTTTAAATCAGCTGATATATCTTAAGTAGGCTTGTTGCAATGTCCGTCAATACATTTTGTAATTACAATTAACATCTAAAATAAACGTGCATCTGCAGTTTCAACATTGAATATCCAAATATGTGCTTGCCAACAAGCTAGCTGGCTCAAACGTAATTTGCTAACCTTAACATAAAATATAGCTTGCTAACTGATTTTATGACATTCTTGAGTAACAAGTACCACGTGACTGAAACTGCGTTAGTTCTCAATGAATGATAAAAAAATAAAAATAAAGGAGTTGGTAAGGGACTCAGACATTTAGACCCAAATGTATGTTAGGAGAAAAGTTTAATATCGAGCGTAATCTTATTCACAAAGCAGTAGCTAACTAGTTTGCAACATTATGACAGTCATGCTACCCAGCAGGTTTTTTTTTTCTTATTTTGGAGTACATCTGTGGGAAAGCTGTGAAAAGGCAAATAAATCATTTTTCGAATTGGTACACAGGGAACGCTACAAAACAAAAAAGCTCTTCCTCGCTGCCATTGTTTTGGTGGCTGTTAAGATAACCGGAAATGAGAGACCCGTACATCCGGTTTACATACCCGAAATAGGCCTATTGACTGAGGAACTGTAGGTGATAGTGATCATAGCCCGATTGATCATATTTCTTTGTGTTTTGTACAGACATCACCCTTCAAAATTCACACTGACATACACCTGCTTTTTTAGGTTGTGAGGAAAAAAAGACCAGTCTCTTGCGTTGTGCCCTTTACTGCATTAATACAATGTACCAAAGTACAATTTTCTGTTAATCCTTTACTTTCTCCCCCACACAACTGTGTTCATGATGCCAATAAAGAATTGTTATCAGTTAACTGTGCAGTACATGTAAACGCATGCTCTCATACTGTAATGCACGCATTGGGTGCATAGTGTCACCCAGCCTTAACCTGCACCCTGGCTGAAACGTTTCTGGAAATGTCCGACTGTTGGGGACGAGACATCCTTTCCCCTAACAGCACTTTTGTGTTCCACTAATTTGCACATATTTAATTTAATTAGTGCCTTTAGGCCTGCTGAAAAAGAGCAGCATGAGCGTGAAAGCACCTTTGCATTGGTTGTTGTGCTCTTTGTGTGTTGAAGATTCCATGTCCATCTTTCACAGACCTGTAGTGGTGAGGGGATATCCAGACCAGGTCCTCTCCGTTGGGAGAGTGACTCTGGGTGAGCAGGCTAGAAAGGCCATGAAACAGAAGCAGAGGAAGGAGAGCAAGAAGAAGACGGAGCAGAAGAAGGGGAAGGAGAACGAAGAGAACAAGAAGGAGAAGGAAGATGAGGAGAAGGAGGCGGAGGAGGAGAACCTGAAGGAGAAGCAGAAGGAAGCCGTCCTTAGGGCAGCCTGTGCCCTGCTGAACACTGGGGGGGGCATAATCCAGATGGAGGCTGAGAATCAGGACTACAGTTACAGCACCGATGCTTTGGGTCAGGATCTGGAGAGAGCTTTGAAAGAACTGGTGAATCCTGCACGAATGGATGATTTTTTTGAGTTTTCTCAACAGGGCACAAAGTTCCTCATGTTTGTGAAGTCCTGGTGCTCATCAATCAAGCGAGCACGCATCTGCAGCATCAGCACTGGCCTCTGGCAAAGATCTGAAACCTCAGCCGAGCAGGTCTCTTCCAGTGCAGCGAATGAATTCCTGCAGAAGAAAGAGAGGAAGCTCTCTGAGAATAGTAAAATCTATCAGTTTTATGAAAGAAACACAGTGAACGCAAATGAGCTTTTGGACTTTGGAGAGAGTCTGACCGTGGACTTCAAGGACTTTGGGAGTAAAAATGTATTAGTTCGACTTAGAGAGTGTCTTCCCAGGTACATATCTGCCTTTGCAAACACAGCGGGTGGATTTTTGTTTATCGGTGTTAATGATGCACGGAGAGTCACCGGATGCGGCAGAGGTGAAAGTGAGGAGAAACTGGAAACGCGTGTTGCAGAAATATGCAGCAAGGCCATCGCAGTTCATCAGCACAGCTGCTCAAAAAGCCACAGCTGGTCTGCGGAACACCGTATTATCCCAGTTCTGGACAAGAATGTCACTGAGTCCAGGTCCTATGTCCTGGCCATAAAAATCCCAACTTTCTGCTGTGCTGTCTTTGAAAAAGATCCAGATTCTTGGCAGATTAAAGACTCTCAGTTGAGCCGTCTCACTGCTGACCAGTGGTTGGAAATGATGGAAAGCACTGATCCAGGTACTTCATCTTGTGTTTCTAAACACATTTTCATGGCACATTGTTTCATGCTGATCAAAGTATTTTTCAAAGGGAATATAAAAAAATTGAGAGAACCAGGACCAATAGGGGAAAAACTGGAAGTGGATGTTTTGATATTGACATGTAGAATCACAGTGCATGGAAAGGCTTACATACTGTCTGCTTGTCTACAATCACATTACCTGTGATTGTAGCACAGAACTTTCCTCTGAAAGATTTTCAGTGTTCTTTACGCACTTTGGATTGTTCATTGCCAGGTCAAAGGGAAAATGTAAAAGGTCATTCATAGCCCTGTTGAAATTGGTACCTGAAAATACCCAGATGAGTTTTAAGTAAAATATAGTAATATAATATCAGGTCAGATAAGAACATTTTATTCTTCATGCCTGTTTTGTTTCAGTCAACAAGCTGATTGGATCATTCAAACAGCTCAGTATAAAAGATACACCTCCACAGTGTAGAACAGTTTACGGATTTCAAGAAGAACATCTGAAACCGCTACAGGATAAACTTTTTCCAGGTATGGAAATTAACAAGATACTATTCTTTTTAACCAGGTTTTTTTTGTAGCTGTTATTCATTTAAATGGTCAACCAATAATCAAACATCCTGATGCATCATCTAAATTGTAATTATGATTATAATATTTTTATAAGTATGAGTATTTATAATCCTATGATTATATTTTCTTGTGTGATTATACGCCTGCATCATTTCAGTTTGTGTCATTCGCTGTGAAATTTGGGTGAGCGCCAGGATGATGTGTGGTACAGTAATACATTTTGTATAATGCAGAAACTCTACTAGTCCGCTATCTAGCTAGATTCATTTCACAAAGCCAAGTACTCCTGGGTTCCGGTGTGTGAGGTGTCCGTTGGTCCAGTGCTGATGATTGGGCTGATGATTGGGCTGGTGATTGGGCTGATGATTGGGCTGATGATTGGGCTGATGATTGGGCTGATGATTGGGCTGATGATTGGGCTGATGATTGGGCTGATGATTGGGCACATCTCTGCCTGCTGAGCCTTTAGCACGCTCTTCTCACGCAGTGATTAAATCGGCCAGAAATCAGAGGCTGAATTTTAATGTCCAAATTTAATATTCCGAGTAGCACGGAGTGCAGCACAGTGGGTAAGGAACTGGGCTTGTAACCGAAAGGTCGCAGGTTCGATTCCCGGGTAGGACACTGCCGTTGTACCCTTGAGCAAGGTACTTAACCTGCATTGCTTCAGTATATATCCAGCTGTATAAATGGATACAATGTCAAAAATGCTATGTAAAAAGTTGTGTAAGTCGCTCTGGATAAGAGCGTCTGCTAAATGCCTGTAATGTAATGTAAAAATTTACTTTGTAAATTCTGTTCATTCCTTTGTAGAAATGTGGCCAATGTGAAGTGATGCAAAACAGTTGTAACCATATTATATCTCTGCAGTTGATAAAAATGATATCTCAATTGGACCTGATCCACTCATGAAAGATCTCTTTGAGAAGTATGAAAAACTTGGAAACCTTCAGACCCTTGAGAGGCAGGAAAATGCTCCTGGTGTGCTCATCTTCTCCAGAAGCTGGGCTGTTGACATTGGCAGGGTGAGAAAAAGCAGTGTCATCTGTGATGCCGTGTTAATCTGCCAGAACTCCCTGCCCTGTCTATACACGGTCGTGGAAGAAGGCAGCCCGGATGCATGGGAATATGCGACATCAACAGCGTTTCACCTCAAGCAGAAGCTGGTGAACGTTGGAGGCTGCTCGGAGAGAGTCTGTGTGGTCCCAAAGCTGGTGCACTGCCACACTTTGAAGCTGATCCCCAGAGAGAAGAGCAGCCCTGATGGGATGTCGTATCCTGACTGCTACACGCTTGGCTCAGAGGATCAGATCAGATCAGTGCTGCGCTCCTTGGTTATCGTTCTGCTGAGCTTCACTTCGGCTCTGAGTGATAAACTCGGGTGCGAGTTCCTAAATTTGCTCACCGAAGAGCAGTTTGAGTTCCTTCAAACATATGAGGACATCAGAGAGCTCTTCATTCACGGTTTGCCAGGGACTGGTAAGACGGTGCTTGCTGCTGAGAAAATAAAGAGAATAAAGAACGCTTATGACTGCAAGGACGACAACGTCCTTTACATCTGTGAAAATCAGCCACTGAAGTATTTTATGAGGTGAGTTGATGCAAAGGTTAAAGTTTATCAAAGGCATTGAGTTTTATTTTATAATAAACCACTGTTTGAAAAATACATTGACATTATGTGGCTGATTTACAAATCAACACACATGCATCTTACATGAGCACAAGCAAGAGAGCAGGTAACCATCTCTTTTTCTCCAAAGCGGTCAGCCCACTTCAACGTCTGAAAATGTTTTTATGTTCATACTTGTTATTTTGTCTCGTCTGTGTTAACTGCCATTTATTTACCTGTTTTTTTTTCAGGAAACAGAAGATTTGCTTTTGTGAAACGAGGAAGTGCTTCATGATGAAACGAGAAGAATGTTTCTCAGAAGTGCAACACATAATTGTGGATGAAGGACAGAATTTCCGTGCTGAAGACGGAGATTGGATCCAGAAAGCGAGGAACATCGTGAAGGAAAATGGGGTGTTCTGGGTTTTTCTCGACTACTTTCAGCAAAGCCACATCACACGCAGCGGCCTGCCGCCTCTGCCCAGTCAGAGTAAGGCCTACTTGTGTACGATTGTCCGCAACAGCAAACAGGTATCCGAGCGCCTGAAAAAGGAAATTGATGGTATCTGCAAAAGCTTTACGAAAACCAACCAATTAGCAAATCATCTGAAAAGCATGTTTAGCAAACTCCGCTTTATCCATTCGTTCTCAGGAAGCTATGTAGTAGAGAAAATGGCAGAAAGGAAAGTTGTGCCATATCTGCGGAACAAGCTATATCACCTTTTGGATGATGGACGGTCATCGAAAGATATTGCTATTCTTTGTTCCACTCAGAAAGATAGAGATAAAATTCAGTTGGCCCTGGAATCAAAGAGGTCAGGGCCCAGAATTTGCTTCACCTCTGCAGAGGATATGGATAGTGATGTGGTCGTGTTAGACAGCATACGCAGGTTCTCAGGCCTGGAGAGGAACATTGTGATTCTGATCGACCCACAAGCTCACCCATCCCAATGCGAGGTGGAAAAGAATCTTTTGGTTGGTGCCATTTCGAGAGCGAGAATCCAATTAATTGTCATTGATTTGATTTCCTCCCGAAATGTAAGGGATTCCGCTGGGGATGGAAGGGATTCCGATGGGGATGGAAGCGATTCCGCTGGGAATGAAAGGGATTCCGCTGGGGATGGAAGGGATTCCGCTGGGAATGGAAGCGATTCTGCTGGGGATGGAAGGGATTCCGCTGGGAATGGAAGGGATTCCCCTGGGAATGGGACAGGGTTCGCAGTAGCGAATCCAGAAGACGGGAGAATGGAGATTGATTGATGGATGGAGTCCTCGTCTTAATGTCACCTTTTTAAGGAAACGTTTAAAGCTGAGAATCCCGAAAACCAAGAACATTGCATGTTGAAGTTTTAAACAAGTGTACGGCAAGTTGTGTTGGGTGCTGTAGGGCAGTTGGGTGCTGTAGGGCAGTTGTAAGTTGTTTCTCTACAGTTCTCTCTCTGAGAGCTCAAATGCTTTATTTCTCTATAAGATCCCAATTGAGCCTGCGTCTGTTACTTTCCACATTCCAACACTATCTCCCACTTCCCTTCAGGATCGCCAGACCCCTCATGCCAGATACTCATAATTCTAAGATCAGAGCTGTAGATGACACTGAGGGGGATTAACAACCTCTTTGCACGTAGAGGAGGCATAGGGACAAAGGCTCATTCGCTGTTAACCACGCTCGCGGTGTGAACCCCCCACGGTGTGATAGTTTCGGACTGCGCCAGCTCTGGGCCTAGATAATCGCTCCATATCCCTATAGAGCACCACCGGCGACTAGCGGGCACCGTCAGTATTTCAAGGCCGCTCCATTCATGCCAACGAACGGAGAACAGCCGAATCATATTAAGCATAATTAGCAAATACCATTCCGGTACCCTGCTGGTCTGAAAACTCAAAGTGAGTGCAGGCTATTAGAATCTTACAGTGTCGCGTTTCTGAGTTCCCTAGCCTGCACGACTAAGAAATAATTCATCATCTCCCCGTAACCTGAACCGAAAGTAATCATGTTTGGTATGGTTATCTTTTAATACTCACAATGAAGGTCGGGGGAAAATGTATATCCACTTTTCTTGTACTGCTAAGTAATTATCCAACTAGATCAAATTTGGCAAAATATTTTATAGGAGTTATTGAAACCCGCCCCCTAATGGGAAAGGTGGACGTGATATGAAGGTGTGCCCTCCGGACGGCCAATAGCAGCTCAGACCTCTGTCTCCACGCAGGTACTTCAGTTCGATGGCTATCAAGGTCGGCACTTCTTTTCCTTTTTTATAATTTTTTCTTTCTCCCCCCGTACCCGAGCCGTGGCTCTTGTAGATTTTTTAGAAAGCTACCGTAGCCTCAGTGTCCCGGGCGACCTCTGAGTGTTCGCACCACTTCGGAACCGTGCGTCTACGCCTTGAAGTGCTGACGGGCTTTGATGTCTGTGTGGGAGTGCAGGTTGGCCAGGCCCAGGCTTTATTTTCCAGCTCTGAATTCATTGTGTTCTGCCTCAGCTGGGTCTCAGAGATTCCCCTTCTCCTCCCTCTTTCCTCTTTGATGTGGTCTGTAAACTGGAATTCATTCCGGTGTTGCCTGTCACCTTTTAACCGTATGTGCTTGGAATTGCATTTGTTCATAGTGAGCTTCTGTTTAGCGGTACCCACCAACATTGTTGAGAGCCTATCACATAAGATCAATAATACTAATTTGTTCCCGTCTGGTTCGTGACTACGTTACCTTATATGTACCACATTGCATTGTGCTATTCTGTGGCCGGTATCCATATCCAATATTACCAACCAAACTGCTTAATTTTCGGCATTATTTCTCATTAAACTTTACATTTCTGTACTTGCGTGTTTGTGTTTCCTCTCTCATGCTGATGGAATGAGTCACTCACAAAGTGAAATAGAGACATCTGAATTTGTAAGTGCAGAGGGAGAATTCCCTCTAAGTAATTTTAAGCATTGAAAAAGGGTGATCTCCAGTTATTCTGGGCTCAGTATTCAGAGTGCTGTGCCCCTAAGAGGGTAACTGAGGGTGACCCCTAAACAGTGATTCTTGAACACTGAACTGCAGTTAAATTTGAAATAATCCAATAAATTAATTTAAATTTAATAACTCAACCAAGTATTATCAACCTTATGACAGGAGTTTCATCTAAAGCTTTGTTTAACAGGCTTTATTTGTCCAGGAGACATTTTCTTTCAGAAGGGGAGCAGACAACACAAAAAAAAAATTCTTTCTAGTTCAAAGAGATCAGTGGTTATGTCATAGTACCACCTGTGGGCCATTTTGCAAAGGCAGGTTTGTTTTCATGTTTGCTGCATAATCATCAAGCATTTTGGAGCCCTGACATAATCTGCTGTATGAAAAGGCTGTGGAAGAGGACTGGATGATTTGCAAAGGTGCTCTTTCAGGTGTATGCTTACAGGTGACGGCCTGCACCTTCCCTGGAATGAACGCAGTGCCCTTACCTGCTGGGTGTGTGGGATCATAGGTGTGTTACCCTGAAAGCTGGAACATCAGTGAATAGCTTTAATTCAGACACAGACAGACACGTTAGGCCTGATCAGATCGGCAAGGTCACAAGGGGTCAGGAAGGCACTCCTTTTTTAAGCACCTTAACTGCACAACTGCAGATGTGTTTATTCCTTACAGCCAGAACAAGAGGCTTTTCTGAGCTCAGTACAACGCTGACTGATTTTAGAGCTGCTGCAGCCATCCCCTTAGGCCCAAATCTGTGGGCCCCCGGGTCGACTGAATGAAAAAAACAGACTTAATCACTGTGAAGGAGGAGTTCGTTATTGGGGTGCTTATGCTGTGTTCATGTCATGGGGGAGAAACAGACTTAATCACTGTGAAGGAGGAGTTGAAATTTCAAGTAGGAACCTTGGGAATGTCTTGACGGCTCTGAGATCTTCGACCTGGCGGTAAAAAAACAAGGAAGTGTGTGAATGCAGCAAGAATAGCTCCTGTGACTAACAAGTCAACAAAATCATTATATATCAGATATGTGCACAAATTTGCCTCCACACACTGTTTATGATTGATGCTGCTGTCTTGCAATAATATTTCTGACAAATTAGAGCAGCATATAAATGATTAACTGGAGGAGTAAACAGGAAATATAAAGATGGTCTGCTCTATTTTATATGTGTGTCTCTTGAAGCTTGACACACATTGTTGGCAGTTTAATGATTTCCTGGGAGCACTGTGGTAGAACTACAGTAGGTTGTCTCTGTCCGGTTCTGGTCACAGGCACATGTGTGTGTTGTTGATCTTGTTTTTGTGAAGGTTTGCTGGTGGTTTTCAATTCTTGATTGAGTTCATCCACTGTCATTCCTGCATGCCACCCAACCAATCAGAGATTCCACACTTGATAGCCCAGCCAATCGGAGATGCCACACCTGATAGACCAGCCAATTGGAGATGCCACACCTGATAGACCAGCCAATTGGAGATGCCACACCTGATAGACCAGCCAATTGGAGATGCCACACCTGATAGAAATAGAATCCAAGCTGGTCTGTAAGAGCTATGCCCACTTATGTGTAAGTATGGTGTGCTGTGTGTGAGGGTGTGCTGGTGCCTGTGCACACAGAACAAAGTTATCCTCCACTGAGCTGCAGTGTGTCCACTGTAAACCTGGGTATACAACACAAACAGTCCTAAAATTAATAACCGTCCGAAGGGAAAGTATTAATACTGTAAAGGGCTATGACATTAATGGTAGGGATCATATTTGTGATTAGCATTTATTATTATGTTCTATTAATAATCATTTTAATGACTTAAGAGCCATGATGCTAAACAGAGTGTTCTGATTCACCTTTTCCTGTGTACCAAGGTTTTGCTGTTTAGCAGAATACACAGGAAAGCTTGTTTTGCATTTCAGTCAGAAATTATTTCAAGATGTTCATTGGGCACTTCATGATGGGTCTGCTGGTGCAAAATTCCATCAGGGGCTGAGCCACTTGGAATTACTTCCTAATTTTCATCTTATCTAACACACACAACTGAATTTCCACAATACTGGAATACTGATATTTTAATAAAAATATCTTTATTGGGCTAATTCTCAGTCATTTCATACACAGGGTTGAGTACTGTTGCATTATGGGTGTTACCTGCTCAGTCTTGCGTGATCAGAGGACAGTGTGATGACACCTCACACCCTGACCCTATCTGACCATGTGCAAAAGCATACCACAGGTGTGACCTCATTAATCTACAGGGGAATATGCAGGAATGACTTTATTTGTTGTATGTCAGGTAACATGAAAGGGTATCATAATCAGATATGCCCTGGTCAAGCTGATCTTAAATGTGATCTTAAGCAAGCCCCGATCAAGCTGATATATTTCGTGGTTGCAATCATTCTTTGATCGCCAACATACAGCTTTTACAAGATATAATAATTCACACAAGTAAAAGCCTAGATAAAACTTAAGAATTTCTTTAATGTTAAATGCAAGACATTTCAGCAGGATATGGCGTTGCTCGTCTCATTCTTACAGCATTCAGAAAGCCATCAATGATGAAGCAGACAGTCAAACAACCGAAATTGCCTGCAAAGAAAATAAACCAGCGACCAAAATAAACCAACAAGTGACTAGAAATACTACACAGATTCTTATTTCCCATAAGCATATTCCCACAAGCTGTAATCCACTATACTAACAGACAGTCCCAACTAATGTTAAAATATTGTTTCACACAATGTCTTGGACAGCTTGTACATCACATGAAGGCTGTAAATGTAATAAAAGTGTCAAAAGATCTGTCGCTTATTATAAAAACAAAACACAAAGACTCTTTTTCAGATTCAGAACTGTCTCGCAGCTGTACATTATAAAGAAACTCATAGCAAAATGGTGAGAGCCATAACCAGTTCTACACACAATGTCTTCAGCTTTCAAACGAAGGTTGGATTTTAAAGTTTTCGTTAAGCAGGATTTCATTTATAAATGCCTTGACAGTTGTGTCTGAGATGGATAATCAGAATGTGTTATAAAACGCAGTACAGGGTAATGCTAATGTCAGAAATGAGATATGCTGTTTAATATTCACAGTTAAATGACTCTGCAACTTTTTTCCATCATAACATCAATAGAATACAAAACAAATTACACATATTTCTGAATAATCATGATTAGCAATGTGCAATCTACAATTTTATCTTAATGAGATCTGTTGAGAAAGATTCCACTCTAGTCTACATGCATGCTTTTAGGGCCTGAATGGCCTCCATAGATGAATAATGCTGATAAAATTACTTTTAAATTCTCTGTTATGGCACAGTGTCATCCTTCTCACCATGTGCTCCACACCATGTCCAAACTTGCTTTGTGTAAAACTTCCACAGAGAAATCTGATCAGAAAAACATCTAGATTATATGTAATTATATCAGCTTTTCTTTATGGTTAACTGAAATGAACAATTACACTTAGTAAGATCAGTTTCATAATACAAAATTAATATTGCAGACATTACAACTTGATTGGTTAAAATGATCAACATTAAAATAACTGGTACATGATGCCACTAAACATGTGAAGTTATCTTGTTGGAGTGATCATCTGTATCCCTCAGTCTGCTGAATCCTTGCTGGCCTGAGTTTGGATTCATATTCACACGTCCAGTTCTTTCAGCACAGCAGGCTTACTAATTTTTTCCCAGTCACGTGGAATTTCACCTCTGCCCTCAAACTTATATCCAAATTTCTCCTGCAGTTTATTCCTGAAGACACACACAAACCACTTCCAGTAGAGTTTTTCAGAAGAATCTGGCTTGATTGACCATTTGTCAAAAGGGGGGCCTGCTTTTCTGTACTCTTTAAAAGGCGTCAATTTGCCTTCACGATTATAGAAGTGTGAATTACCACTGACTGCTGTGGTGCAAAAGTCAACCGAAAACTCTTGGGTTCCCCTATATCTCCATCCTCCGAGCGTTTTTGGGCGATGAAATTTCACACTGTGGTCAGTGTCATGACCAGCCATAGTGTTTGTACAGATGGCTTTGCAGAAGGGACACTGCTCCCAGCATCCGCTGAGCTGGTCGATTAGAATGTCATCTGGTCTGTTCTGGAACATTTTAAAGTCAAGGCTTGAAGCTTTTATTTCTTGTTCTGTCTGTTCCTGCATGTCTGAAAGTGACTTAGCCATCATGTCCTGGAGAAACGACAGGTTTCCAGTGCCCTCGCATTCAATGTTTTTGAAATTCGCTCTTGAGATGGAAATAAAACTCCCAAGTTTAGAGCAGAATTTCTCAAGCCACATTGCGATAGTTCCCTCCTTCTCCTTAAGTTCTGAAGTCACAATGGAACTTTCGGTCAAAGTCTTTTCAACCAACATTTTCAAGTTTCTGTTGAGGAGATGTGATGTTAAACTCTGGTGGTCTCTGCAGTACTCCTCCACCCTTCCCCTGATGAACTTTTCAAAGTGTTCTTTTGGACGCTCGAGGTACTCCACATACGGGTCAAACTTCTCTTTCTTAGCAAGCTCTTTCAGTATGTGATCCTCCAGGTTAGCTCTGTTTCCATTGAAAGCTGGGTAGTTATGTTTCATTTGGTCCACAATTTGAAGGCTGACTTTGTGGTACATTTGCTGTTCTATTGCTGATTTGAGATAATTGCACAGAAAATTGGCAAAAATCGTGACAGAGGTTGCTCCGTCACAAGAGTCTTTAAAATACTGGAAATATTCCTCCTTCTTCTCACCGAGGCATGTCAGCAGATCATTTCTCCTCTTGAAATATGCATGCATTTCGCTGAATCTTTCAACTGCCTTTGTGCAACTGTAAATGGAGATGTCAACTTTATACATTGGTTCGAGTTCTATGTGGTTCTCTCTTTTTTCATATGTCTCCAAAGTCTGTGATATGCTCTCTAATATTTCATGAATAAATATTTCATTGAAGTCCACATTTTCCCTTGATTTCCTTTCAATGTAGTTATGTACATCTGCAGCTATTTGTTCTGTAATATTTTGACCTTCTTTCTTAATGTTTGCAGTTTCTGACGATTGAAAGACTGAAAAAACCCTCTTCATCCAGTAACGTGAAACATATTTGTCAACCTGGAACTGAAAACTGATCATTTCCTTGTGCTTTTTAATCTTTTGAGAAATGTCTTTTTCCTTTTTGAATTGATTGTGCAGGATGCTTTCCACAACAGCCTGGATATCAACTTGTTTTTCTGGACGTTTCTCTGAGGATATTTTTGTCAACCATTGGGTCCACAGTTCATCAAAGTGCAGCCTCATTTGATCACTGGTCAGTTTTTGGTCCTGTAGTTTTGAGGCCAAAGATCTACTCATTCTGAGCAATTGTGCCTCGTAGCCAGACCTCTTCCCATCCAGTTCTGATCTGCACTTTCTGATGTTGAGTAAATCTCTGCACTTCCTCTGTGTGTCTTCAATGAGCTTATCCTTCAAAGTTTGAAACCTTGTATCAACATTACATCTCCAGTTAACCAGGATTTCTGGGTGTTCCTCACGTGTAAAATATGTTTCTATCTCATCTGTGAGTTGTGCATAGATCTCATCAAATTCTCTTGTAAGATCTGACATGTACACCTCATTCACCAAGTTGCTGTTTATTTTGTTGTGCCAGGTTTGCTGTATCTCCAGAGCATGCTTTCTGATGCTCCATGACCATTGTCCATAAGACTTTTCTAGCTTGCTGTATGTAGAAATCTCCAAGGTGTTCCTGAAACTGAAAACAAAGTTCTCTCTCAGAAGAGCATCCCATAAGTCTTGGATTCGCTCTTTTACCCCAGACAGTGTGGGCAGCTGGCATTTGGTAATGGACAGCAGCTTGTCCTTCAGCTTCTGAACGTTCTGGGTGTAGGATGGGTTAGGAGGAGCCATGGGGGGGTCTCCCACCAAGAGATTTTTAAAGTAGAACACCTGACGGTCCACATCAAAATGAATTATATCAGAAAAACATTTAATGTCCAGATTCTCCTCTTTTGCTGCAACGCAAGTCATTTCATCAAGTCTCTTTTGAAGGCGTCTTCTCCCTTCCCTGTTTTTGTCATTGGCAGTTGTCTCAGCAACATTCTGGTGCACAAATATGCAGCTTGTTTTTATTTTGACATACGTCATTCTCATGAAAGCCTGAACACAGATCTGCAGAATATCCTGCATTTCACATGGATTCTCTCCCATGATGTTGATGAGCGTCATGTTTCCCACACCAATGATGAAGGTGGCCAGTTCGTTGTCATGAACCAGAGAGGTTTCAGGGCTGCGCTCCAGTGATCGCAGACCTTCAGTGTCCACCACCAGCACAAAGTCAAACTGAAGCTGTTCCTTCATCGCTTCATCAACTCTCAGCAGCTGCATGAATGCACCTTTGGTGCACCTTCCTGCACTCACAGGGAGCTGCAACCCAAACATGGTGTTTAGCAGAGTGGACTTGCCGGAACTCTGAAGGCCGAGGACTGAGAGGACAAAAACCTTTTTGTCTCCAAGTTTTTGTATCAGTTTGTCAAAAACAGCCTTGATCCAGTCAATGGGCACGTGAGCCACATCTCCATCCATGAGCTCCAGAGGGTACCCTGCAACCAGCATCTGTGCTCCAATTCTGGGAAGAGTGTCAAGACACTGTATATCTGTGAAGTCCTCACTCTTGGCTACTGAATTAACTGCCTCGTACAGCTGACTCACTTCTCTCATAATATGCTGCAGCCCAAATGACACTTCTTTGGGTTTCTTGTCCTCACCTTTTGGTTCCTGGTCCTTCTCCTGGAGATATGAGCCAGTGGTATATTCCTCCAGAAATATCTGAAGCCACTGTAACATATACAGGTCCTTATTTTCTTCTGACTGGTGGAAGCACCGCAGAAATGACCTCATGAAATCACTGAGGTGGAATGCCTTATTCAGTTGTTCTAAGCGTATGGCTTGTTTCTTAGATTTTATGTCACTCAATACCATCTCATTGCTTCTGTCGCCTGTGCTGCGCAGGCGATATTGCTCCTTGTCCTTCCTGCACCAGTTCTCCCACAGTTCACCTTGCAATGGCAAATTCCTCCCTTTTATGTTCATTAATTCGTCCTTTCTGTTTTTTTCATTCTTTCCCCTCAGAAAACTAATTATATGCTCAGCCTGCTCTTTTCCCTCTTTACATTTTTCATTGTCCTCATCAATTCTGAACTGCTTCTGTCTGGCGATCGTCAAGCAATCTGCTAAGCTAGGCCTCTCTGATTTAGTTGGAAGGCACTGTTTGATGCTGGAGATGATTTCTCCTGTTAGTTCAGCCTCATTTCTGTTCTTTGCTGCAATTTTTATATTTTTCTGACTTTTGCCTTGAACTTTTTCTGTATGAGAGAGGAGCATAATTAGTGGAGTAGGAGATTTTCGCAGTTCTTTGAAAGTTTTACTTGCTTTCTCCTCTGAGAGAAGCAGTACAGTGACAGCACTCACTTCCTGCAGAAACTGGAGCTGTCTGCGGTGATGGCTGGCATCGCCATGGAGATTCACAAAAGCAACACAGTGGTCAAAAATGTCTCTCTCGTTGGATCCTGCACAGTACCAAGTGATTTCCACAACCCCGTCCATAAGGAGGCAGTGCCTCATGCTTCTGGCACAGTGTCGGTTGAAAAACACTGGGTGTTTCCGTTGGTTGATGATGCTGCTCAGGATGTGAGACTTTGAGTTTGAGGACCTCCCCAGCCTCACAAAGGACACAATAGGCACCTGTGCACTGAAGATAGGCTGCTGTGTGTTCTGCCACGTCTTTTTGATTTGTCGAAGTGCCCACACCGGGAACTCTATTTCACCCGAAAAGGGGTTTGGTACCAGAAGAGGTAAAGCAAACTGACATGTGGAGAGTTTGGAGTAAATGTACTGCCTCACAAAATCATCTGAACAATGAAAAACCGCCATATGAATATCCATGGGGTGGACAGATGAATCCATGTCACAGACATCTTCAGCACACAACGTATCTTTTTTGAAAATGTCATCCTCTTCATCACTGCTACCTGCATCTTCAGCAATGGTTGGTTCAGGTTCAGACGATTTAGCTTTCCAATACAAATCCCGGGCACTACAGTCTAGCATCATGAGTTTGTAAATATACTGCTGGTACAGATCTTTTTCCATAGTATTCAGATATGTACTTGAAATATTACTTATTAGTAGGACATCTTCCATTTTTATCTTCTTGGGATATGACTCCCATAGTCCCAGTCTCTGAAGTAAACCCTTGAGTTTCTCTGCCTTCCAGTTATTTACAGGAGGGTGTTCTTCTGTTTTTGTTTTGCCTGAGGCATTCTGTTGGGTTGGACGATCTTTCCTTTCCAGTGGTTTCATTAAACTTCCCAGGGCCTGAATCTTCTTCAGTAGCATTTCTTGCTCTTTTGATTGGTTTGTCTCATTGATAATCCTGTTAAGTCCCTGCTCTAGTTTTTTCCAGTCTTTATGTTTATCAATCAGGTCAGAAACATGCGAAATGTCCCCAGCTTTTGATATAAAGAATTTTAGCCGTTCTTCTTTATCTTCTGGGGAGATTCTTTGTTCGTCTCTGGACACAGTCAGTGCTGTCAGGAGTAAGTATGCCTGAGCCTTGTCTTCACTCCTCTCTTTAAAAGATAAGTAATCTTCATAACATGTATGGAGAGTGCTCTGTAAAAATGCTATCTCTTTTACCCCTAGTGGAGGAGAAAATGTATCCGTTCTGTATCCTAAAACATTAACTATGGAAAGAATCAACAGCTCTATGTCTGTTTCATTGTTCTCTCTTAGTCTCTGACACAGTGACTTGATGGCAGTGGTTATTGTGCAAGTAGCCTTTTCCTCAGCAGACATGTCAGACACAGATTGTGGATTACAGAAATAATCTTTGACATCATTTAGTATTCTCTCCAGGTCAGAAAACTCAGAGGCAGATGTAACTGTGGGTAAGTCCTCTTCAGTGTGTTGTGTCCACTTTAGGATTTTAACACGGTTTGGGAAGTCTTCAACATCATATGACTGATCCATTACAGATTTCATCATCTTCCTCATGGTGAGATCAGTGTTTTCTTTAGTGATCTCTGTCAAAAAGTCTTGAAGGTCTCGACTAGAGAGACACTCTTGGATCCATGCTTTACTGTCTCCTGTGTATTCTTGTAGTTTTCTCTTGATTTCTAGCAATTTAGTCAAATTCATTTGACTTTTGGATACAGACCACAACTTCACTGACTGGATCATTTTCTGAGCTTCCATCACTGCTAACAGCACATTCTGTCCCCATATGGGTTCTGCATCCTGTTTTGTGATCTCTGTATATGCTTCCCTGATGAAATTGCACAGTTTGGAAGCGTTATCAAACTCATGACTGTGGGAAGATAGGATGATGTCCCAAACTGGAACCAGGGTATCTCCCCTGTCAATTACATACCAAGTTTTGTTGGAAGTCCGTAGACCTGATTTCCATTTCAAGTAATCATCTGTTTCAGTTGGACCTCCGGATTTACTGACAGAAAGCTGAACTTTACTGAGGAGACTGGCACTATAGTTTCCCTCAAATGAGCCTTTGCTCTGAGACAGAGAAGCGCTCACCCCGCCTGAACACCCAAGAAAGGACCCAACGCCAACGTACGCATTCAAAGCAGCAGATGTCAGACTCTTCACTTCAGACAGTTCACTAGTGCTGAAACCTTCTGCTGAAGCTGTCCACCAGAAAATCCCCCCAAAGTGAAGGGGCCCTTGATTTACATGTGACCCAAATGTCTGGTAAAAACGTTTGACCTCATTCAGCATCTCAGGTTTTTTTTTCTCATTCACATTCAGCAAAAGTGATTCAATGTTTTTCAGCTCATTCAAGGCAGAGCGGCACAGTTTCAGTTGATCTTTCTCAATGAAACAGGAGGCCAGTGGTACGTAGTTATATTGCGTGTTTAAAATGTATGTGTGTGCAGAAGACGATTTTTTGGATTTTTCTTCAGAATGTTCATATTCAATTTTGACCTCAGATTCAAAACCTAAAAATGTACTTTTCAATGAAATGCTGAAACTTACGCCAAGCCTTTCCATGACTTTCTGAAACTTTGTTCGAGATTCCTGGGAATTAAATTCCTTTTTCTCATAAACATATTTGTGCTCAGGACCACGTAGCCTGAAGGATTCTGGCACTTCCAGGAGTTGATGTCTTTTCTGCAGCAGGTCGTCCAGATTCCCAGATTTGTACATACCCTCTAGGGCCAGGCCACCAGAGGCAGATCTGAGAACCTCTTCATCAGAGATAGTTTCCAATGGGGAGTTAACACCCTCTTCAACAGAGCACAATCTTTGGTACAAAGGTTGTATGATATCTTGTAAAGGTGTGCCTGAAGGCAGCCAGGAGCTTTCGGGCATATCTAGAGCTGATCTGATTTCATCAAGCTTCTTCTTAACTTTGGTGTCATTTTGATCTATGCCTTCCTGGTGAAGTTCTTTTAGCTCTTCAAGATTCTTCTTAGCCCGTTTAATTCTCTGTTTTTCTAGCCCTGCTTTCTGAAGCACTTTGCTGAGATTTGTCAGCTGCTTCTCTTCTGCAACCTGACCTTCTGTTGACTCTGTTTCCTGCAGAATAAACAAATTAATCCATCACACCTGCACAATAAAACATTTTCAGTGGAGGATATAGTAAGTCACTGACAGGAGAGATACTAGATAATTACTGTATTATATATATGGAGTATAATGGAGTAGAAAGTGAAAGTTGCTAATATTGTTTATTCGCCAATATCAGTACAGTAACTGGAACTGGTCACCAACAGAAGTAGCACTTTGTTATTTGTTTTGTTTGCCCCATGATGGCTTGAATGCTCTTACTTTTTTGGTAGCATTTTTTGTATTTGATATAATGTAAAATAACAATCATATTAAAATATACCTCCATCTCTGCTCCCTTCTGGATCCCGCTCTCTTAGGTCATTCACTCACCACTGCAATGAATTAATAAATAAACAGATCAGCAACTAGAATAAAAATTTAACCATTTAACTTTCTGTCAACAGTCAACAGTAATCAAGTCACTTAAAACCTTTATTCGTGCAGTACAATGCCGACACATTTAATAGCCTCATTTATGGTAACAAAACGTTTTAGTTTAATCAATATACACGGATACTGCATGGTAGTATTGGACATGAATACTAAGTTTACGAATAGCTTTAGCTTTATTCTCTTTCCTGTAAACACACACGTTTATATATTCAGGAACTGGGTATCGTGAAGGCTTCTGCCAGCAGGGCAGGTGTGTTACTCGTTTTTCCCACAAGAGGGAGCCCTGCACCCAATGTTGTCTGAGTCAGCGATTTCCAAATTCTGTCTTTCCAACTAGAGTTGTAGTCATAGGCGGTTTTACCATAGGTCATAGGTAGGCAATTGGGGACTCGTCTGCCAAAGGGGCCTCGTGAATTTGTGTTTCCTTTTTTTTTTTTTTTTTTTTAAATTTCTAAGACATTTTTCATTTCTTGTCACTCCAAACGAATGATAATCTGTAATAGATAAAAATAAATCTATCTACATGTAAATGTGGGCCTATCCAATTAAATATCTATATTTGCCAATATTTATTATCACCCACATTTCACATTTAATGGACTATTCGTCCTTCACCTTCCTGCATTTGCGCCTAATCAATGATGCAGAAATTTGAGTCACTATTTCAGTCAGAGTCACTATGTTACCATGAAGCGTTTTCAAAGTGGATTTGAGAAGAGAAAGCGCAAGAAGGAAGATGCCCAGTTTAATTTAAATTCTTTAATAAAACAGCCAGAGACTCCACGACGGAGGAGCAACAAGTAGAGTGAAAGCACCTATTATCGACCACCCTAACCGCTAGTGTATTTACTTTGTATTTATTAGTTAGTTTAGTTAGTTAGTTTATTTATTTATTTTCGGGCCTAACAACAATTTTACCATACATTTATGAAAAAAAGGTTAAATAATACCAAGTCATTGTATCAAAATAAACCAAAATCAAAACATAATATTCTCTGCACCGAAAAAAAAAAGGTATAGGCTGAAGCCTAAGCTTATTGTGCCTACCCTTAATACAAACATTACTCATACTCTGCCCAAAATAACAATTTAACAGAACAAACCAAAAAAAAAAAACTTAAATAAAGCAACACATCAGCACAAAATAGAAACAAATAGACAAACATTTACAGATCATAAGTGCCATTCATTTTTCATTGATGGTCACACCATATTTCTGTATTTCTCTAAGGTAATGCTTTTAAACATTTTCTTAAATTTACACATATTACTACATTCTTTTAGTTCAATTATTACAACTATTGCATAATTTAACCCCTTTAACTGTCACATATCGTTTTTTCACATTTGTCCTTACCCTCTTTTTTTCAAAGATATTATTTCCCCTTAATGAATACCTGCTCTCCCTAATTAAAAACAACCCTCGGATACAGCCAGGAAGTGTTTTGTCTTTTGCTCTAAACATTATTTGTAGAGTTTTAAAGTCTAATAAGTCCATAAATTTTAAGGCATATGATTTAATAAATAATGGATTGGTTGAGTCATTATAATCAGCCTTATTGACAATTCTTATGGATCCTTTTTGCAGTATAAAGATGGACTGTTTCCTCATATTTCCACACAGTATGCAATTTATGGAACTATGAGTGAACATGATAGAATAAGTAGTGAGTTTTGATTTGAGATGTCCTTAGTTTTGTGCAGTATTGCAATGGATTTAGACAGTTTTGATTTGATATGATTTATGTGAGGTTTCCAACAGAGTTTATAGTCTATTATCACTCCCAAGAATTTATTTTCATACACTCTTTCAAGTTCTACATAATTAATCATAATTTTTACTTCTGAATTGATTTTACAATTTCCAAACACGATGAATTTAGTTTTACTTAGATTTAATTACAATTTATTAGTATCAAACCACTTCTTTAGGGTTTGCAATTCCCCTTCAACTGTATCCAAAATTTGCTTCAAGTTTTTTCCTGAGCAAAATAAATTTGTGTCATCAGCAAATATGACAAAATGTAGCAGTTTTGACACCTTACAAATATCATTTATATAAAGTACAAAGAGCTTTGGACCCAGCACTGAGCCTTGCGGAACCCCACAGATGACCTTCATAATATCTGAATCAAAATTCTTTACTTGAACATATTGATATCTGTTCTCAAGGTAACTTCTCAACCAGGAGTATATTACCCCTCTAACACCATACCTTTCTAGCTTCTTCATTAGTAAACCTGTCAGGGTTCTGTGTCTTCCCCCCTTGTTGTTCTCTGTTGGGCCGCCAGATGGCGGCACCTCTGTTTTGTGTTCGGTTAATTGTTTTATTGTTTCTAATTATCCCATTATTAGTTGCGTTTTGTCTCGTGTTCCCTTCCCTCTCTGTGGCTTGATTGTTCATCGTGCCCTCCTGTGTCTCGTTTGCGTCGTTCTACTTAAGTCCCCCTCTCCCCTGACTCAGGCACTGGATTCTTGCAGTTTTGTTACCTGCCTGCGTGTTTCTTGCCTTCCTACGTGTTTGTTGCCTGCCTGTTACCTGCGTACTTATTTGTTCCTTGCCTTACGCCTGCCTGTCGCCTGTCCCCTGTTCTTTGCCTGCTCTGTTTCCCTACATTTTTGGGATTTTGTATTTTTGTTTTCCCGTGTTTTTTGAGGATTTTCTTTGTCTTTGTTACATCCGCCCAGCGAGGCGTTCTGTTCCCTTTGTTCCCCGTTCTTTGCATTAAAGTCTTTTGGTTTCCCCATTTTTGAGTTTTGTATTTTTGCACTCTGCGCTTGGGTCCATTCCCGCGCCCCTGCCTGACAAAACCATGATCAATGGTATCAAACGCTTTTTGAAATCTATAAATGCTTCCACTGTATATTCCTCATTGTCTGTTTCCGTTGATATGTTCTCTACTAGTTCCATTACCGCTAGTGAGGTAGACTGTTTAGCCTGAAATCCATACTGGTGGTCACTTAACAAGTTATATTTATCAATAAAGTTATCAAGTCTTTGTGCAAATATTTGTTCTAATATTTTTGAGAACTGGGGAAGCAAAGATACAGGTCTGTAGTTGGATAATAAATGTTTATCTCCATTCTTGAAGATAGGAACAACCTTCGCTGTTTTCATTTTGTTTGGAAATATGCCTGTGAGGAAGGATTGATTACATATATGTGTCAATGGTTTTGCAAAGCATTCGATAATATTTTTAACTAGTGACATATCAATGGAATTACAGTCAGTATACTAAAGAGAACTTGACATTGTTACCTATTTAAATGTAAGTCCTGTAAAAATACACATAATTTTCTAAATGTAAAAAACCAACTTCATACATATACATTTAGTTATATTAATACAGCCTTATTTACTATATCAACTTTAAGACAAGTAACACGCTCGGAATTATCATATTGTGAACCATTAAATCCAATGGCGCAGAGGTTGCTTCATAATTTCAAACTGCTTCCCTAATGGCTATTTTGCGTCCTGCGACTTGAGTTACAACAGTGAATATGTACGGATTCCTATAAATGCTTATAGCGACCACCCTTTCTCATATTATCCTCAAATACGCAAGACAGGACACTTATACAGTACGCTAGCAAATATAAGTTCCATTAATTTATATGGGGTGGTCGATACACGTCCCCTTAGCAACCAAAAGCTAGAGCTGGGCCACCTCTGATTTATTTGCGGGCACATAAAAAATCGCGAAGGTACTTTAAAAAAATAACCACTGGAGGATAATGAATAAATTTTTCCTATCCTACATAATTTCGCCTATTTTTTCATATGTAGTTGCAAATCAGTTTACGTTTTCCTGTTTGTCGAACGAAGTTGGTTGATGATAGGTGCTCTTACTTTAGCTGACGTTACAACAGGTGTAACGTTAGTTGAAGAAGCTGAGTTAGCTAACGTTAGCAGCCTTACTGCTGCCTCAGCCTGTTGTGCACCCACCGCACCTGCTACAACTCTTAGCGTTACTGTCTCTGTTGGTTGCGGTCAACCAGCTACAGTGTGGGGAGGACAGTGTCAGAGGCGACACCGACAGACAGCAGCAGCCCACCACAAACCAGACACCCGCTTGGACCGGGACTTTTACCCCTAGAGAATAGTGGATGTTTGAATGCTTTATCAAAAAGCATGAACTATACTTTTGTCTTCAAAGAATTAAAGATGTTATACTTATAATCTTTTTCTTGCCATATTGTCTTCTTCTAACTGACTGAAGGCCATTTTAAGTTCTTCAGTTAGAATTCTCATTTGGCTCTGTCCTTTAGTTCTGTGGCTTTGTTAACTGAAAAGAGCTGCCTCAAAATAGTTTTTGTTCACTAGCTATGATTGCGTTAAGCAAAATGGAGAAGGGCCTCACATTGGTCTTCGTATGCCCAAATAAGGTCTGGACAGCTTGAAAATTAACAGCTTGTTAAAATTCTGTGACTGCAACCAGGGGCGGTTTTAGTGATTTGGGGGCCCCAGGTTGCAGTCACAGAATTTTAACATGTCCACACAATAAAGCCCCAAACTAAGGGGATTTTGCGTTTTCTCCTTCTTCTTCTCCTTCTTCTTCTCATTCTTATTTTTCCTGCTGCCTATCCCACTAACAGCATGTCTCCCATTGGACATTTCACTGACACCAGCCAAATCTTCACCTACACGACCCAATCAAAAACGTGCATACACACGCAAAATACCCATACCTTTTTACTCTGAAACATTTCCAGTTTAAATAGCTCGTCTGCCTGTGGCCTAGTGGGCAAGGTTACAGTCCTGGGAACACGGGGTCGTAGGTTCAAGCCCAGCTAGGAACACGTTTCTTCAACCTGCTTCGACCCTCACTAATAACTGTCTACTACTTATCAATTATTGCTTTTGCACCATATCTACCTGCCGTTCACCGTTCAGTTATTAACCGGCTACAATATTGCTAAGCCATATGCATTATGACGTACCGTCTGTACGTTCAGTTATTAACCGGCTACAATATTGCTAAGCCATATGGATTCAACGGGAGCTCTTCTGTGCTTACTGGCCTGTGTTCTTCTTTAAAACCACCGGCAGGTTTGCTAATGATATTTCACGCGTTGCATAGCTATGGCATGGTGCTGCACTAACAAAGTCACAGACTGGTAAACCTCCGGTTTAAGGCTTGAATCCCGCCTCGCCCTCAGGCAGATCATTTCCTCTTTTACACTAACGTTTTCTTACGCTTATATTTGCTTTACCAAAACTCACTCACGGCCACCCATATGCATTTCATGATGGAAAATGTATTCCTTTTATTAAAAAGTTACACCAGTTCACCACTGTGCCATTTCTACTAACTATATTTCTTCACTTGGCTACCGTACAAAACCTTCTTATCAGCAAACGCCACGATTCTACATTCATGTTACCTCGCCCTGTTCTCTATCTAGCCACATACAAACAATTACTACGTATGTACGTTCTGCAACTCCGCATTAAAACATTACATTTAAAATCATGATTCACTCATTACATTACATTACAGGCATTTAGCAAACGCTCTTATCCAGAGTGACTTACACAACTTTTACATAGCACTTTACATTGTATCCATTTATACAGCTGGATATATACTGAAGCAATGCAGGTTAAGTACCTTGCTCAAGGATTCCTTACCCAGGAATCGAACCTGCGACCTTTCGGTTACAAGCGCAGTTCCTTACCCACTGTGCCACACTCCGTCCTCATAATTATAACTACTAGCACTGAACATGAGAAAAACACATTAGTGCAATACATTATTTAACCCTCCACTTCAACAACTAACATTTAATACAGACTGTTATATATACCGTTTGATAATTTACTTCGCACTATAGTCTGTGATCATGTCAACCTTCACCTACATGCCCATTCTGCTAAAAACATATTGTTTCAACTACGCAATTTCATAATTTCGCCTAATTTATCTCACACTGTTGTTATTTTCTCATATGCAAAGCCTGCTGGGACATATGCGTCTGCTCCTATTCTCCTCTATCAACTTTTCCGGTTCTAGCTTAACAAAACAGCAAAGAGGATTCCTACCTGCAGATAAGTCTATCAAAATGCCTTATAAACCTTACAAACACTAAACGTGCATCTTCACGAAATAACAGACAACGGAGCAGGACAGAAGGGTACACAAGTTGCGACCTAGGCAGCTCTAATTCTACAGGCTTGCTGATTCTTTTGTCAATCAAGGCTTGTTGGATGCCAGTCAAATCCGTGAGTAGCCTACATACACTGGCCATATTTCACCTTTTCTGATGCGTTTACACTTACGCCACCGCACCATTTGTCACAGCCACTGTTTTACATATATAGCAAACCGAAACTGCTAAACGTACACGCTCATCAGACTGTACAAATTCACACAAGGATAGCCATAATCCACAATCGTTTCTTACAGGGTCACTTCGCATTTCTCGCTCTCGTAATAAAACGCTTTGCAAAAAGAAATGATATCTCATAAAAAACACGTTTTCAACGTACAAAAATGCCAAGTTACTCACACATACAAGACATACACCGTCAATAACTCATTCATTCAGACTGCCAAAATCCAGGCCTGCCATTAAAAGTATTGATATCAAAATAACGCCAAGTTATGGTACTACAAACAATATAGGCTATCTTGCCTCACCGAAATTTAATTACATGTATTCCAAAGCAATGCTACCCAATATTTCCTCAATTCTTTCAAGTCACTTGGCCCTGTGTTTTGTAATCTTACCATATTACAATGTCATGCAAACATTGTGTCAGATCAAAGTGTCAAATATTTCGTATTGCCTCATGGAACACATTGAAATTCATGTAGAAAACTGCTGGTCAGTCACTACAGGAAGCATATTTCTCCAGAAAACATATGTTTATACTTGCTTCTGAACTGAATTTGAGTAAATGTACAAGTGATTGTATATTTGCAACAATAAATACATGTAAAATACATACTGTACATACATGCATAGAGAACTTCTTTATCCCCATGGGGACATTTCCCTCGCAGCATGTTACATTCACATTTACGAACAGACATTTATACCAAGAAACATACAATCATTCACGCAACAGAAAGGCTGGGCACCAAAATACATACATACCAATACAAATTGGACATACAGATGCCTATTCAATCAATCTTGACTGTGAGTAAATTTCGGTGAGGCAAGATAGCCTATATTGTTTGTAGTACCGTAACTTGGCGTCATTTTGATATCAATACTTTTAATGGCAGGCCTGGATTTTGGCAGTCTGAATGATTGAGTTATTGACGGTGTATGTCTTGTATGTGTGAGTAACTTGGCATTTTTGTACATTGAAAACTTGTTTTTTTATGAGATAATGTCCACTTCACCCCGAGTGAGGACCTTACATATAGATAAAAACTGGTTGACGTCATGACGCCAGCCTTTTCATAAAGCTCAGTTTTTCTTGTCCACACAAAGACAGAGAAACTGGAGTTTTGAAAAATCTCCACCTTGGAAGGCGTTTTCAAAAAGCTTCGTTTTCAGTGACCTAAAACACAATTTTCGTGTGGACGGGAGGCCAAAACGGAGGGAAAAACCTACGTTTTCAGGAAAATCCGTATACGTGTGGACAGGGCCTGAGTCACCATCTTCCGGAGCGCATCGTGATTTACAAAATACCGCAAGATTTGTGTTAAAAAGGCTGTCCTGTTCCTTTAAGAGGTGAAGACTGATTAACCAATCACTGGCCGAAAGCGGGAGTGCCTCCTGAATCTCGCGAGAAGAAAATTAGAGGAAAAAACGGGAGCTCCGGTACAGCATAGCCGAACGCAAGTTCACAAGAACTTTTAGCTTAACGTTCTCTGTTCTGTTTTCTGTAATAAGGCTAGTTAAGGTGTTTTGTGCGTTCATGAAATGTGGGAAATAAATTTAGATGTACTAAAAAACACAAGCCCATTGTATGAGGAAAGATATGTAGTTAGAGAGCACAGGCCCAGTGTATATGGGAAAGGAGTGCATCAATGAGCACCAGCTGTCTCCCCCCTAACGTATCATCCAGCTAGCAAAGGAAGAAAGATACAGGTGGACCAAGGTCGACCTAGGCAACCAAAATGTGGGAAATAAATACAAATGTACTCAGAAAACACAAGCCCATTGTAAGGGGAACCGGCAGCAGGGGAACGCTTCATACTAAATAGATACAATAAGAACAAACACGTAATACACACATAATTTCTGCCCTGCTGACTAAGCTGTATAAAGGCGCCTTTGTGAAACTAACGGAAGCTTCTGCCTTTTTTGGAAAATGTGTTATCAGAATATGTGACTTATGATAGAAGGGGGAGGGTGAGACAGGCGGGAGACGAGCACTAGGGAGGGGCTGATAAACAATGGTGTCTGAGAATTGGGTGTCAGATAAAAATAATGATGTCAATAACATTACGTAATTAACAAAATTAAATGGGAAGTACTGGATTTAAGCTACACAACAGGAGGAGTTAGAAAATGGATATAAGAGGCAGTTGGCCCGAGGGGAGTGAGAGTGGGTGTGTGCGCGCACATGGTGTGTGTTTTGGGAATGCTTGGAGAATGATCTGATGTATTGTCTTTACTTATGAGTGATTGATAATTGTACTGTACTGCGCAGATCAGCCCGGGTTATTTTATGTAATCTTTGATTTACTAACAATAAACCCAGTTGCATCAGACTCTGAGAAGTGTGCATCTTTTGAAGAAGCATTCAACAGTGTGGAGGAGAGCGACCTCGGCGTTTCTGGCCCAGGCCGGGGCCCGCTTTCTCCCTCCCACAGAAACCGTAAGTTGCCTTCCGGGTTTCCCGACCGTTACATTTACTGTTTAGAACTGTAACTAAGCATTGTGTCGTTGTAATCGGTTTGAGCCTGTTTACCGTGTGCATTGACTAATGCTAGATGGCGTAAAGATTATTAATAATGCTTAGGGTTTATATAGTAAATGGATCACTTTTTTGGGAGGTATTTGTTTATGGATGCATAATGGAAGCAAAATTAGTATTATTAGTTAGTTTATCGCTAGTGCAATTAAGTAAGGTACGTTAATCTGGGGAGTTGACCTACTTTCGGTCACTTGCGCATGCGCATTTAGCGCCCATGTGCCTTGCACGCGGAGGTGCATACTTTAGTCTCGTGTACCGTATGCGAATATCGCTTCCTAGGCAGAGAGGGTTCTGGGGAGTGTATTTTATAGGTTATCTTACAGACTGTAGGTTAATTAGATTAATAGTGAATATACATGTTATGTTTAGGTAGATATTATTGGCAACATGTATATTGTAAAGGGTCTATTATGTACAACTAATTCTGTATTTTATATTTTGTTTATATTTGTAGAGACCACACACACACAAACACCCACACACACCCAGATACAAAGCTATTTCACCTTGATCAATGCCAATAAAACCCTTCATTGCAACTACGGCCTGGTCATTGGAACCCCACCAAGAAGCAAAGCCAGAGTTCTGACCGACTCTCCACAGTGTTTTGAACTATCCATTCACCAGCACAGTAAACTATTTTTCAATTTGCATATAAATACTAGAGCCCGACCTATATATCGGTTTGGCCGATATATCGGCTATTATTTGACTTTTTTTTGACGACATCCGGATCGGCTGCATACTGCCGATGTGTCCCGATTTTTAAATAAGGTATAATAAACAAAAAAAAAACATTGATTATTTATCTGTTCTTGTCTGTTCGAACGTTGTAATTGCTATTTACTAGAATTATCCAGTAGAGGGAGCTCTAATACAAGTGTGAACTGCAGCAGCTGACGCGCTACTTCTGTAATAAGACGTTTGTCACTCCTGCCTCATCCAGTATTCTCTAGCCTACTGCAAGACTTGTCTGCACAGATTCGATTGCCGCAATAAAGGTATGTATATTTAGTGAAAGTTTTTAATTAAATCCGTTTATTCGACCACTATGTTTATCAATCCTCATTATCAAGCGAGCGTGCTAGCTAACATATTTGGTTCACTTTAGCAAGCTAGCTGGCTAGCAAGCCTTTATGAAGTGGCAGTGAGCACATAAGCAGCGTAGGATCTACATTTCCAGAGGACATCGCTGTATTCTCAAATAAATAACCAACCAAAATAAAATGGTGATTGAATGCATCACACATTTGTTTTTTTTATCTGAGATAATGATATTAGCTACTAGCCTATATGATGCTGTGTCAATAGCCAACGCGTTATTGCAAGCGAGTGTGTCATCTAGTCACGCGTCATCGTAGCAAGCTAACCAGACAGTAAAAACACAGATAAAACACTTCTAACGTGGATCATTTTAATCCATGTTATCTAGCTTTGTGGTGATAACATGAGAGAAGGATTGCTGTTGGAGAAGTGAATCAACCAACAGTTAGCGCGGGTAACCTGCACGAAAGCGTATTGTAGTTTTTTTCACGTATTTCATCCAGTCAATTTAATTTCATCTAACGTTACACTTGATTCACTCATTAGCTCCGCTAGATAATGTCTTACTCTTTAAGATCATGTAGTAGAAATAAAATAAGAAAATATAATTCATTTAACTTACTGAGAATATATAATAAGAAATAATGAGGCTGTCAATAGCTAATGCGTTATTGCGAGCGAGTGCGTCATCTAGTCACGCAAGTGTGTCATCTAGTCACGCGTCAGAGCGCATTGTAGTTATTTTCACCACCGAATTCTAATGGACAGGGAAGCTCGCTAGATAAAGTATTGCTCTTTGAGATCATGTAGTAGGAATAAAATAATAAAATATAATTAATTTACTGAGAATAGATACTAAGAAATAATAATAACAAATTAATAACAACAACAACAACAATAATAATAATATTCATAAAAATACATGTTTGAATCTGGAAAACTGATTTTTTTTAAATTAATTTTTTATAGATGTCTGGAAAAGAAAGGAGTAAAAGCAAGGTGTGGAGTTATTTTGATTTCACACACTTAAGGATGGTGTAAATATATATATTTAATTTAATATAATCTTTTACATTTTTTTATCTAAAGAGTTCTTTGTGTGTTTATTTTTATTTGTTTGCTCATAATTTAAATGTTCTTAAATATAGAAACTTTAATAAAATATAAGTTTTTCAAATTGATTTGAACATGTTGCACTTTTTGACAAAATATCGGTCAAAACATCGGTAATCGGTGGGCTAGGACTCTCCAAAATCGGGATCGGCATCGGACCCAAAAATCTGGCATCGGTCGGGCTCTAATAAATACCGCTAGCTAACATGTCACCATCATGGTTGATAAACTCACCAGCCAACTAACCGGACAACTAACATTCCAGAGAGTAGCGACACATTAACGGCTTCAGCTGTCAAACAAGGAGACTTGACCAGGTCTCCTTTGGCTGAAGATGTGTTTCTTCATCCTTAGCCTTTGACAATGAAAATGACTCACCAGTGCTGATCTGTAATACAGGAGCCTTCGTAAGTCTTCTCTCCGGAGTCACACGTCTGAAGACACTGTGGATCCTGTGTGTGGGCTTTATATGCTGGGGGTCTGTACTTGTGGGTGTAGCTGTCTGTGCATGAGAAAGGGAGGAGGCACAACCAGGGTGGGGGGCATCAAATAGATCACGTGATTTCACAGAAGGTCTTGTTGCCAGTTTCGGTGGCTGTGTGAAGCAGAAGTGCTTCATCTTTATCTGTGCAAAGTGTGGGATGTGTATAAATATGGTGCATCAGCGATTCTCTCTCTACAAAGAGCAGTTAAGCAGGATTGTTTTCTTCCCCATGGCACAAGCTGGCCCCTCTAAAGAGGGGTGAAAGTTAAGTCCAAATGATTCCAAATAGAGAACAAAAAAAAAACAAAGAACAACTTTGAGTAGATCCCTTTTTGTGTGCAGTGTAATTCAGTGGCCTCAGTGCAATTCTGCAATCACAATAATATATTTTATGTATCTATATAAAGGCTAACTCTAGTGTTAAACACACTCACAGACACTTACATATGTTTTATTATATCACTGCATCATGTCTGTGTCACTGTAGAGAGTGAGTGTATTGGCTGGGTATGATGTTTGTCTCTGTAGAGAGTGAGTGTGTTGTCTGGTTATGATGTTTTAATCCAAAGCACATCAGTCTGCTGTTCTGAGTGCGTGATTGTGGTTTTGCAGGAATTCCTGTGCTTCCTCCCACAGTTCCAAGAAACGCACGAGCACCTGGTCACACGACAGCCAGCGCACCTGTGTGTGTAGCAGCAGGCTTTGATCTTCACACAGCTGGGCAAAGAGCCACTTGCTGGTAGGGAGACCCTTGATGAAGTTTACAGTCTTGACTGCGGTTGCTAGGGTGTCACAGATCTTCAGACAGTGTTTTACCAGCTCGTGCCCGACGATGTATCACGCAGTGGAAAATCATGCTCTCCGGGGCTTTCTCCTTCAAGCGGCTTTTAAATCCATGATTTCTGCCAATAATCACTCTGATTTCTGCCCATCATCACCCTGATTTTTGCCTATAATTGCCCTGATTTCTGATCATAATCGCACTGAATTCAGCCCATAGTTTCCCTGATTTATGCCCATAATTGCCCTGATTTCTGCTCATAATCACCCTGATTTCTGTCCATAATCATTGCCCTGATTTCTGCCCATAATCGCCCTGATTTCTGCCCATAATCGCCCTGATGTCTGCCCGTAATCGCCCTGATTTCTGCCATGATCGCCCTGATTTCTGTCCATAATCACCCTGATTTCTGCCCATAATCACCCTGATGTCTGCCCATAATCGCCATGATTTCAGCTGTGTTCTGGAGTCTTCCTCATTCGCTCATGTTGTGTTTCTGGAGTCTTCCTCATTCACTGATGCTGTGTCCTGCACTCTTCCTCACTCACTGATGCTGTGTCCTAGACTCTTCCTCACTCACTGATGCTGTGTCCTGCACTCTTCCTCACTCACTGATGCTGTGTTCTGGACTCTTCCTCACTCACTGATGCTGTGTCCTGGACCCTTCCTCATGCACTGATGCTGTGTCCTGGACCCTTCCTCATGCACTGATGCTGTGTCCTGGACCCTTCCTCATGCACTGATGCTGTGTCCTGGAGTCTTCCTCACACACTGATGCTGTGTCCTGGACCCTTCCTCATGCACTGATGCTGTGTCCTGGAGTCGTCCTCATTCACTGATGCTATGTCCTGCACTCTTGCTCACTCGCTGATGCTGTGTCCTGGACTCTTCCTCACTCACTGATTTTGTGTTCTGGAGTCTTCCTCAGTCACTGATGCTGTGTTCTGGAGTCTTCCTCACTCACTGAAGGCCCTTGGTGCAATGTGGCCTATCAGGTGTCATCAGAGCTGAACGGCTCCCTTCAGCCATGACCTCATGAACTGTGGCCAGTTACAGAAAGAGCCAGAATATCATGGGTAACGGTGTGTTTGTCTTCTGGAGCATTACTCAATACTAACTGATAATGGAAAACAATCACACAAACACACACACACACACACACACTCACACACACACTCACACACACACACACACACACTCACACACACACACTCACACACACACACACACACACTCACACACATACACACAAACCCTGTGTGTGGGCTTTATATGCTGGGGGTCTGTACTTGTGGGAGTAGCTGTCTGTGCATGAGAAAGGGAGGAGGCACAACCAGGGTGATGGCTTCAAATAGATCACGTGATTTCACAGAAGGTCTTGTTGCCAGTTTCAGTGGCTGTGTGAAGCAGAAGTGCTTCTTCTTTACCTGTGCAAAGTGTGGGATGTGTATAAATATGGTGCATCAGCGATTCTCTCTCTACAAAGAGCGGTTAAGCAGGATTATTTTCTTCCCCATGGCACAAGCTGGCCCCTCTAAAGAGGGGTGAAAGTTAAGTCCAAATTATTCCAAATAGAGAACAAAAAAAAACAAAGAATAACTTTGAGCAGATCCCTTTTTGTGGGGAGTGTAATTCAGTGGCCTCCGTGCAATTCTGCAATCACAATAATATATCTTATGTATTTATATAAAGGCTAACTCTAGTGTTAAACGCACTCACAGACACTTACATATGTTTTATATCACTGCACCATGTTTGTGTCACTGTAGAGAGTGAGTGTGTTTGCTGGGTATGATGTTTGCCTCACTGTAGAGAGTGAGTGTGTTGGCTGGGTATGATGTTTGTCTCACTATAGAGAGTGAGTGTGTTGGCTTGGTATGATGTTTGTCTCACTGTAGAGAGTGAGCGTTTTGGCTGGGTATGATGTTTTAATCCAAAGCACATCAGCCTGCTGTTCTGAGTGTGTGGTTTTGGTTTTGCAGGAGTTCCTGTGCTTCCTCCCACAGTTATAAGAAACGCACGAGCACCTGGCCACACGACAGCCAGCGCACCTGGGTGTGTAGCCGCAGGCTTTGATCTTCACACAGCTGGGCAAAGAGCCACTTGCTGGTAGGGAGACCCTTGATGAAGTTTACCGTCTTGACTGCGGTTGCTAGCGTGTCACTGAGGTCTTCAGACTATTTTTTACTGGCCAGTGCCTGACGATGTATCATGCAGAGGAAAATCATGCTCTTTCTCCTTCAAGCGGCTCTTAAATCCCTGATTTCTGCCAATAATCACTCTGATATCTGCCCATCATCACCCTGATTTTTGCCTATAATTCCGCTGATTTCTGCTCATAAACGCACTGAATTCTGCCCATAATTGCCCTGATTTCTGTCCATAATCACCCTGATTTATGCCCATAATTGCCCTGATTTCTGCCCATAATCGCCCTGATTTATGCCCATAATTGCCCTGAATTCTGCCCATAATTGCCCTGATTTCTGTCCATAATCGCCCTGATTTCTGCCCATAATCGCCCTGATTTCTTCTGTGTTCTGGAGTCTTCCTCATTCACTGATGCTGTATTCTGGAGTCTTCCTCACTCACTGGTGCTGTATTCTGGAATCTTCCTCATGCACTGATGCTGTGTCCTGGAGTCTTCCTCTCTCACTGATGCTGTGTCCTGGAGTCTTCCTCACTCACTGAAGGCCCTTGGTGCAATGTGGCCTATCAGGTGTCATCAGAGCTGAATGGCTCCCTTCAGCCATGACCTCACGTGAACTGTGGCCAGTTACAGAAAGAGCCAGAGTACCATGGGTAATGGTGTGTTTGTCTTCTGGAGCATTACTCAATACTAACTGATAATGGAAAACAATCACACACACACACACACACACTCACAATCACTCACACAGACACACATACACACCCACACACCCACACACACATACACACACACCCACACACACACACACTCATACACACACACGGGTGTAAAATCTCACAACACCTCCACAACATTGTTTGTGATGCCAGGAATGGAATTGCAGCGCTGTCCACCAGGGGGCAGCACCAGCCCTACAGACAGGTTATTTAAATCACATCAGCTGCAGCCCACTTTCTATTCATGGGCTCTATAAGAGGCCCGATTTGCAGGCCTAGGAGGAGGGTTTTGGCAGCTGTGGTGCCAACAGTGGATTCTTTTTTTTTTTTTTTCTGTGGTTTTTCTTATTCCCTTTCCCTGGAGGCTTGGTTGCCGGATTGGCACTTTCCTTGTTTCAGGAGGATTTCTGTTATGTTTTGAGTTTTCATGTAATAAAAGGTGGTAGTCAGATGTTTCTTTTGATTTCATCCTGTCTGTTCACCATGTGACCAGTGGCCATAGGTGCCAACTTTTAAAAATGACTGGGGGTGCTCGTTTTAAAGAAAATGTACTGCCTTTATTTGATCAATCACAACAAATCACAATGACAGCGTTTTTTATTTTTTTGCAATTCTTGCACAACATGTCCACATTTAAAGAAAAATTGTATTTTCTGTATTCCGATGTCTTATTAAAAACACACGCTACAATTGACTCTGCACAGTGTCCCTGTAGTAATCAGACACAAAAAACATAAGCTAAAATACATTGCGACCGACCATTAGGCACAATATAAGGGGATTGCTTACCGAGTTACTTTGACATCGCAAACGTGTTTCTCTGCACAGTACTCCTCGTATTCGTTTACAGATCCTTGATGACAAATTTATCCATTTTTGTTGTTCCTTTTTAAAATTACATATACTTTTATTGCCAGCGCAGCGAGGCTACCTGGTGTTATTAGCTAATTAGGCGCAAAGTCATTTTTTGTTTACCTTTGCCGCCGTCACGTAATTCATGTGACAGCTGAGCTGACCAACCGAGAGTCAGGACAGAAGATGACAGAGCAAGAGCACCCACTCGCGTGGGCATTCCAGGGAGCACGTATTTTGGCAACAGCGCTCTACATTTTATTTTAATATATATATATATTTAATGGTAGCTCACTTCTAAATGTTGAACTCTGAAATATTGGGGGTGCTCGAGCTCTAGAGCACCCACAGAGCTGGCGCCTGTGCCAGTGGCCACCCCCAGCCCTGCATCACAGGTTGTAAAATAGTGCAGAGGATATTTTTCTCATACTGCCCATTGCATACTAAAAAGTAAGCAGTAAACAGTATGCAGCATGCTCAGCAGTGCATTTTGAGGACGCGGTAGTTAGGGGGCTGGTTGTGACACTGCCCTGCATTAAACCTCCAGAGGGGGGTGCTGTTTCTGCTCCTCCGTGCACTTCTTACTGAGCTGCAGGTTATTTCTGAAGCCCATGAATGGGTTCAGGACTCTTCCTCACACACTGATGTTGTGTTCTGCACTCTTCCTCACACACTGATGCTGTGTTCTGGAGTCTTCCTCACTCACTGATGCTGTGTTCTGGAGTCTTCCTCACTCACTGATGCTGTGTCCTGGAGTCTTCCTCACTCACTGATGCTGGGTTCAGGACTCTTCCTCACTCACTGATGCTGTGTTCTGGAGTCTTCCTCACTCACTGGTGTTGTGTTGTCTTCCTCACTCACTGATGCGGTGTCCTGCACTCTTCCTCACTCACTGATGCTGTGTCCTGGACTCTTCCTCACTCACTGATGCTGTTTCCTGGACTCTTCCTCACTCACTGATGCTGTGTTCTGGAGTCTTCCTCACTCACTGATGCTGTGTTCTGGACTCTTCCTCACTCACTGATGCTGTGTCCTGGACTCTTCCTCACTCACTGACGCTGTGTTCTGGAGTCTTCCTCACTCACTGATGCTGTGTCCTGGAGTCTTCCTCACTCACTGATGCTGTGTTCTGGAGTCTTCCTCACTCACTGAAGGCCCTTGGTGCAATGTGGCCTATCAGGTGTCATCAGAGCTGAACACCTCCCTTCAGCCATGACCTCATAAACTGTGGCCAGTTACAGAAAGAGCCAGAATATCATGGGTAACGGTGTGTTTGTCTCCTGCAGCATTACTCAGTACTAACTGATAATGTAAAATAATCACACACACACTCACACACAACTTTTTTTTTTTGCTTAAGTTTGACCGTTGTGTCCGACAATGACAATCCTGCTTCTGCTACTTGTGAGTCTTCTTGTGGCTGTGGAGCCCAATCCACGATCCACACTGTCTGCCACAAACAGAACAGGTGAAAGCACTGGCTGGGGGTGTGGATGTGGTGCTGGCTTCATGTCTCTTTAGAAGTTTCCTGGTCCGTCGATCACCTCGGTCCTCCTCGAGCTTATGCACCCCTTGTTGGCAGAGCTGCCGCCAGGTGGAGTGTTGAGCAGCAGTGTCCTCCAGCTGGGTTGGATTCAGGCCGCACTTCTTCATGACAGCTTTCAGTTGGTCTGTATATCGCTTTTTCTGGCCCCCTGCCGAGCGACGGCCAAGATGCAACTGGCCATACAGCACTTTACGCGGTAAGCGTTCTTTCGGCATCCTGATGATGTGGCCGAGCCAGCGAAGTTGGTGCTGGCTGACGGCAGCCTCCCTACTGATGCAGTTGGTCTTGCAGAGTATTTCATTATGGGGCACTCGGTCACGCCAGGTTATCCTCAGGATGCATTGTACACATCTGATACGGAAGGCCTCAGGCATCCTGAGGTGGCGACTGTACAGGGTCCACGCCTCACAGCTGTAGAGGAGAGTTGTGATGACAACTGCCAAGTCAACCGATATTTTGGTGTGGAGGTTGAGGTCTTTATTTTGAAAGACCCTTCTCCTGAGTCTGCCAAATGAAGATGATGCCTGTTTGATCCGGTTTTGTATCTCCCTTTCGATGCTGCAGTCGTCAGAAAGGAAACTGCTCAGGTATTTGAAAGATTCCACTATTGCAAGTGGTTTGTCGGAGATGGTGAAGGTTGGTAAATGAGATGGGGGAGTAGATGCCCACTGGCATATTACTTCAGTCTTTGCCACATTTACAGAGAGACCCAGCCTACCATACGCCCTTGCAGCAGCTGCAAGGGTAGCTTGCAGTGCCTCTGGTGTCGAATGGAGGAAAGTCGAATCATATTAAGCATAATTAGCAAATACCATTCCGGTACCCTGCTGGTCTGAAAACTCAAAGTGAGTGCAGGCTATTAGAATCTTACAGCGTCGTGTTTCTGAGCTCCTTAGCCTGCACGACTAAGAAATAATTCATCATCTCCCCGTAACTTGAACCAAAAGTAATCATGTTTGGTATGGTTATCTTTTAATACTCACAATGAAGGTCGGGGGAAAATGTATATCCACTTTTCTTGTACTGCTAAGTAATTATCCAACTAGATCAAATTTGGCAAAATATTTTATAGGAGTTATTGAAACCCGCCCCCTAATGGGAAAGGCGGGCGTGATATGAAGGTGTGCCCTCCGAACAGCCTTCTTTTTGCTTTTTTATAGTTTTTTCTTTCTCCCCCTGTACCTGAGCCGTGGCTCTTGTAGATTTTTTAGAAAGCTACCGTAGCCTCAGTGTCCCGGGCGAATAAGCCTGGATCGCTGTGCCGTTGGACCTCCGAGTGTTCACACCACTTCGGAACCGCGCGTCTACGCCTTGAAGTGCTGACGGGCTCGTGTTGGCTCTGACGTCTGTGTGGGAGTGCAGGCTGGCCAGGCCCAGGCTTTTTTTATTTATTTATTGTGTTCAGCTGGGTCTCAGAGATTCCCCTTCTCCTCCCTCTTTCCTCTTTTCCTCTCGACACCCTGAATCCTCTGTAGCATCACCACCCCGTTCGACCTGCCGATGGCTAGCATATCAATGCGTGTCTCCGTACCAGGCCAGCAGCTAGTCAGCTGGCGCGCTGTAATCTACCTGTACGGTTGAAGGCTTTTGCGTTAGGAGTCGAGTGTAACCGATGTGGTCCGTAAACTGGAATTCCATTCCGGTGTTGCCTGTCACCTTTTAACCGTACGTGCTTGGAATTGCATTTGTTCATAGTGAGCTTCTGTTTAGCTGTACCCACCAACATTGTTGAGAGCCTATCACGTGAACTAATTAGTATTATTGATCATGTCTGGTTTGTGACTACATGTTACCTTATATGTACCACATTGTATTGTGCTGTACTGTGGCCGGTATCCTTATCCAATATTACCAACCAAACTGCTTAATTTTTTGGCATTATTTCTCATGAAACTTTTAATTTTTGTACTTGCGTGTTTGTGTTTCCTCTCTCATGCTGATGGAATGATTCACTCACAAAGTGAAATAGAAGCATCTGCATTCGTAATTGCAGAGGGAGAATTCCCTCTAGATAATTTAGTGTTGAGGTTGATAAAGGGTGATCTCCAGTTATTCTGGGCTCAGTATTCAGAGTGCTGTGCCCCTAACAGGGTTACTGAGGGTAACCCTTTATTTGTCCAGGAGACATTTTCTTTCAGAAGGGGAGCAGGCAACACAAAAAAAAAAGATTCTAGTTCAAAGAGATCAGTGGTTATGCTACAGTGCCACCTGTGGGCCATTTTGCAAATGCAGGTTTGTTTTCATGTTTGCTGCATAATCATCAAGCATTTTGGAGCCCTGATATAATCTGCTGCATGAAAAGGCTGTGGAAGAGGACTGGCTGATTTGCAAAGGTGCTCTTTCAGGTGTATGTTTACAGGTGATGGCCTGCACCTTCCCTGGAATAAACGCAGTGCCCTTACCTGCTGGGTGTGTGGGATCACAGGTGTGTTACCCTGAAAGCTGGAACATCAGTGAATAGCTTTAATTCAGGCACAGACAGACACGTTAGCCATGATAAACAGAGTGTTCTGATTCACCTTTTCCTGTATACTAAGGTTTTGGTGTTTAGCAGAATGCATAGGAAAGCTTGTTCTGCATTTCAGTCAGAATTATTATTTCATGATGTTCATTGGGCACTTCATGATGGGTCAGCTGGTGCAACATTCCATCAGGAGCTGAGCCACTTGGAAGCACTTCCTAATTTTCATCTTATCCAAACACACACACAACTGAATTTCCACGATACTGGAATACTGATATTTTAATAAAAATATCTTTATTGGGCTAATTCTCAGTCATTTCTCACACAGGGTTGAGTGCTGTTGCATTATGGGTACGTGTTACCTGACGAGTTTTCCTGCTCAGTCTTGCGTGATCAGAGGACAGTGTGATGACACCTCACACCCTGATCCTATCTGACCGTGTGCAAAAGCATACCACAGGTGTGACCTCATCACTAATCTACAGGGGAATATGGGGGCGACATAGCTCAGGAGGTAAGAGCAGTTGTCTGGCAGTTGGAGGGTTGCCGGTTCGATCCCCCGCCCTGGGCGTGTCGAAGTGTCCCTGAGCAAGACACCTAACCCCTAATTGCTCCCAACGAGCTGATTGGTACCTTGCATGTCAGCCTTTCATCGTTGGTGTGTGAGTGTGTGTATGGTTGAATGAGAGGCATCAATTGTAAAGCGCTTTGGATAAAAGCACTATATAAATGCAGTCCGTTTACCATTTATGCAGGAATTACTTTATTTGTTGTATGTCAGGTAACATGAAGGGTATCATAATCAGATATGCCATGGTCAAGCTGATCTTAAATGTGATCTTAAGTAAGCACCAATCAAGCTGATATATTTCATGGTTGCAATCATTCTTTGATCGCCAGCATGCAGCTTTTACAAGATATAATAATTCACACAAGTAACAGCCTAGATAAAACTTAAGAATTTCTTTCATGTTAAATGCAAGACATTTCAGCAGGACATGAGCTTTGCTCATTTCATTCTTACAGCATTCAGAAAGCCATCAATGATGAAGCAGACAGAGTCAAACAACCAAAATTGCCTGCAAAGAAAATAAACCAGCGACCAAAATAAACCAACAAGTGACTAGAAATACTACACAGATTCTTATTTCCCATTAGCATATTCCCACAAGCTGTAATCCACTATACTAACAGACAGTCACAACTAATGTTAAAATATTGTTTCACACAATGTCTTGGACAGCTTGTACATCACATGAAGGCTGTAAATGTAATAAAAGTGTCAAAAGATCTGTCGCTTATTATAAAAACAAAACACAAAGACTCTTTTGCAGATTCAGAACTGTCTCGCAGCTGTACATTATAAAGAAGCTCATAGCAAAATGGTGAGAGCCATAACCAGTTCTACACACAATGTCTTCAGCTTTCAAACGAAGGTTGGATTTTAAAGTTTCCGTTAAGCAGGATTTCATTTATAAATGCCTTGACAGTTGTGTCTGAGATGGAAAATCAGATTGTGTTACAAAATGCAGTACAGGGTAATGCTAATGTCAGAAATGAGATATGCTGTTTAATAATCACAGTTAAATGACTCTGCAACTTTTTTCCATCATAACATCAATAGAATACAAAATAAATTACACACACATTTCTGAATAATCATGATTAGCAATGTGCAATCTACAATTTTATCTTAATGAGATCTGTTGAGAAAGATTCCACTCTAGTCTACATGCATGCTTATGAATTTAGGGCCTGAATGGCCTCCATAGATGAGTAATGCTGATAAAATTACTTTTAAATTCTCTGTTACAGCAGTGTTATCCTTCTCACTATGTGCTCCACACCATGTTCAAGCAAAGCAAACTTGTTTTGTGTAAAACATCCACAGAGAAATCTGATCAGAAAAACATCTAGATTATATGTAATTATATCAGCTTTTCTTTATGGTTAACTGAAATGAACAATTACACTTAGTAAGATCAGTTTCATAATACAAATTAATATTGCAGACATTACAACTTGATTGGTTAAAATGATCAACATTAAAATAAGTGGTACATGATGCCACTAAACATGTGAAGTTAACTTGTTGGAGTGATCATCTGTATCCCTCAGTCTGCTGAATCCTGGCTGGCCTGAGATTGGATTCATATTCACACGTCCAGTTCTTTCAGCACAGCAGGCTTACTAATGTTTTCCCAGTCACCTGGAATTTCACCTCTGCCCTCAAACTTATATCCAAATTTCTCCTGCAGTTTATTCCTGAAGACACACACAAACCACTTCCAGTAGAGTTTTTCAGAAGAATCTGGCTTGATTGACCATTTGTCAAAAGGGGGGCCTGCTTTTCTGTACTCTTTAAAAGGGGTCCATTTGCTTTCACGATTGAAGAAACGTATATCAGTACTGACTAATGTGGTGCAGGAGTCAACAGAAAACTCATTGTTCGACTGAAAACTTGTGCCTACTAAACCATTAGGGCGATGAAATCTCACACTGTGGTCAGTGTCATGACCAGCCATAGTGTTTGTACAGATGGCTCTGCAGAAGGGACACTGCTCCCAGCATCCGCTGAGCTGGTCGATTAGAATGTCATCTGGTCTGTTCTGGAACATTTCAAAGTCAAGGCATGACGTTTTAATTTCTTGCTCTGTCTTTTCCTGCATGTCTGAAAGTGACTTGGCCATCATGTCCTGGAGAAACGACAGGTTTCCAGTGCCCTCGCATTCAATGTTTTTGAAACTCGCTCTTGAAATGGAAATATCACTCCCAAGTTTAGAGCAGAATTTCTCAAGCCACATTGTGATAGTTCCCTCCTTCTCCTTCAGTTCTGAAGTCACAATGGAACTTTCGGTCAAAGTCCTTTCAACCAACATTTTCAAGTTTCTATTGAGGAGGTCTGATGTTAAACTCTGGTCTCTGCAGCAGTCCTCCACCCTTCCCCTGATGAATTTTTCAAAGTATTGTTTTGGACGCTCGAGGTACTCCACATACGAGTCAAACTTCTGTTTCTCAGCAAGCTCTTTCAGTATGTGATCCTCCAGGTTAGCTCTGTTTCCATTGAAAGCTGGGTAGTTATGTTTCATGTGGTCCACAATTTGAAGGCTGACTTTCTGGTACATTTGCTGTTTTATTTCTGATTTGAGATAATTGCACAGAAAATTGGCAAAAATTGTAACAGCGGTTGCTCCGTCACAAGAGTCTTTAAAATACTGGAAATATTCCTCCTTCTTCTCACTGAGGCATGTCAGCAGATCATTTTTCCTCTTGAAATCTGCATGCATTTTGCTGAACCTTTCAACTGCCTTTGTGCAACTGTAAATGGAGATGTTAACTTTATACATTGGTTCGAGTTTTATGTGGTTCTCACTTTTTTCATATGTCTCCAAAGTCTGTGATATTCTCTCTAATATTTCATGAATAAATATTTCATTGAAATCCACATTTTCCCTTGATTTCCCTATAATGTACTTTTGTACATCTGCAGCTATTTCTTCTGTAATACGTTGACCTTCTTTCTCAATGTTAGCAGTTTCTAACAATTTCATCTTTGTCGCAATCCACTTTTGCCAGGTAAGTGAAACATGTTTGTTAACCTGGAACTGAAAACTGATCATTTCCTTGTGCTTCTGAATCCTTTGAGCAATTTCTTTTTCCATTTTGAATTGATTGTACAGGATGCCTTCCACAACAGCCTGGATGTCAACTTGTTTTTCTGGACGTTTCTCCAGGGATATTTTTGTCAACCATTTGGTCCACAGTTCATCAAAGTGTGGCCTCATTTGATCACTGGTCAGTTTTTGGTCCTGTAGTGTTGAGGCTAAAGATCTACTCATTCTGAGCAATTCTGCCTCATAGCCAGACCTCTTCCCTTCCAGTTCTGATCTGCACTTTCTGTTGAGTAAATCTTTGCACTTCCTCTGTGTGTCTTCAATGAGCTTATCCTTCAAAGTTTGAAACCTTGTATCAACATTACATCTCCAGTTAACCAGGATTTCTGGCTGTTCCTCATGTGTAAAATATGTTTCTATCTCATCTGTGAGTTGTGCATAGATCTCATCAAATTCTTTTATAAGATCTGACATGTACACCTCATCCACCAAGTTGCTGTTTATTTTGTTGTGCCAGGTTTGCTGTATCTCCAGAGCATGCTTTCTGATGCTCCATGACCATTTTCCATAAGACTTTTCTAGCTTGCTGTATGTAGAAATCTCCAAGGTGTTCCTGGAACTGAAAACAAAGTTCTCTCTCAGAAGAGCATCCCATAAGTCTTGGATTCGCTCTTTTACCTCAGACAGTGAGGGCAGCTGGCAGTCTGGCTGCCATTTGGTAATGCACAGCAGCTTGTCCTTCAGCTTCTGAACGTTCTGGCTATAGGAGGGGTTAGGAGGTGCCATGGGGGGGTCACCCTCCAAGAGATTTTTAAAGTAGAACACCTGAGAGTCCACGTCAAAATGAATTATATCAGAAAAACACTTAATGTCCAGATTCTCCTCTTTTGCTGCAATGCAAGTCATTTCATCAAGTCTCTTTTGAAGTTGTATCCTCCCTTCCTTGTTTTTGTCATTGGCGGTTGTCTCTGCAACATTCTGGTGCACAAATATGCAACTTGTTTTTATTTTGACAGAAGTCATTCTCATGAAAGCCTGAACACAGATCAGCAGAGTATCCTGCATTTCACTTGGATTCTCTCCCATGATGTTGATGAGCGTCATGTTTCCCAAACCAATGATGAAGGTGGCCAGTTCGTTGTTATGGGCCCACGTGGTTTCAGAGCTGAGTTCCAGTGATCGCAGACCTTCAGTGTCCACCACCAGCACAAAGTCAAACTGAAGCTGTTCCTTCATCACTTCATCAACTGTCAGCAGCTGCATGAATGCACCTTTGGTGCACCTTCCTGCACTCACAGGGAGCGGCAACCCAAATATGGTGTTTAGCAGAGTGGACTTGCCAGAACTCTGATGACCGAGGACTGAGAGGACAAAAACCTTTTTGTCTCCAAGTTTTTGTATCAGTTTGTCAAAAACAGCCTTGATCCAGTCAATGGGCACGTGAGCCACATCTCCATCCATGAGCTCCAGAGGGTACCCTGCAATCAGCATCTGTGCTCCAATTCTGGGATGAGTGTCAAGACACTGTACATCTGTGAACTCTTCACTCTTGGCTACTGAATGAACTGCCTCGTACAGCTGACCCAGTTCTCTCATAAGATGCTGCAGTCCAACTGACATTGCTTTGATCTCTTTGGACACTTTTTCAAGATTCTTTTTGAGTTCCTCATCCTCACCTTTTGGTTTCTGTCTCATTTCTGCCCATATTGAGTGGTACTTCTCCTGGAGTTTGGTAAGTGGGCCAGTGGTATATTCTTCCAGAAATATCTGAAGCCACTGTAACATATACGGGATATTATTTTCTTCTGACTGGTGCAAACACTGCAGAAATGACTTCATGAAATCACTGCAGCGGAACGCCTTGTTCAGTTGTTCTAAGCGTATGGCTTGTTGCTCAGATTTTATGTCACTCAATACCATATCGTTGCTTCTCTCGCCTGTGCTGTGCAGACGGTATTGCTGCTTCTCCTTCCTGCACCAGTTCTCCCACAGTTCACCTTGCAATGGCAAATGCCTCCGTTTTAGGTTCAGTAATTCCTCTTCCTCCTGTCTGTCTTTTCTGTTTTCTCCCTTCAACAAACTCATCATCTGCTCAGCCTGCTCTTTTCCCTCTCTACATTTTTCATTGTCCTCATCAATTCTGAACTGCTTCTGTCTGGCAATCCTCAAGCAATCTGCTAAGCTAGGCCTCTCTGATTTAGTTGGAAGGCACTGTTTGATGCTGGAGATGATTTCTCCTGTTAGTTCAGCCTCATTTCTGTTCTTTGCTGCAATTTTTACATTTTTCGTTTTTTTGCTTTGAACTTTTTCTGCATGAGAGAGGAGCGTAATTAGTGGAGTAGGAGATTTTCGCAGTTCTTTGAAAGTCTTCCTTGCTTCCTCCTCCAGGGGGCTCTCTGAGAGAAGCAGTACAGTGACAGCACTCACTTTCTGCAGAAACTGGAGCTGTCTGGGGTGATGGCTGGCATCGCCATGGAGATTCACAAAAGCGACACAGTTGTCAAAAATATCTCTCTCACTGTATCCTGCACAGTACCAAGTGATTTCCACAACCCCGTCCATAAGGAGGCAGTGTCTCATGCTTCCGGCACAGTGTCGGTTGAAAAACACCGGGTGTTTCCGTTGGTTGATGATGTTGCTCAGGATGTGAGACTTTGAGTTTGAGGACTTCCCCAGCCTCACAAAGGAAACAATAGGCACCTGTGCACTGAAGATAGGCTGCTGTGTGTTCTGCCACGTCTTTTTGATTTGTCGAAGTGCCCACACCGGGAACTCTATTTCACCCGAAAAGGGGTTTGGTACCAGAAGAGGTAAAGCAAACTGACATGTGCAGAGTTTGGAAAAAATGTACTGCCTCACAAAATCATCTGAACAATGAAAAACCGCCATATGAATATCCATGGGGTGGACAGATGAATCCATGTCACAGACATCTTCAGCACCCGACGTATCTTCTTTGACTATGTAATCCTCTTCATCACTGCTACCTGCATCTTCAGTAGTGGTTGGTTGAGGCTCAGATGATTTGGTCGCTTTCAAACACAAATACCGGGCACTGCAGTCTAGCATCATGAGCTTGTGAATATACTGCTGATACAGACCTTTTTCCATAGTATTCAGATCTGTACTTGAAATACTACTTATAAGTAGGACATCTTCCATTTTTATCTTCCTGGGATATGACTCCCATAGTCCCAGTCTCTGAAGTAGACCCCTAAGTTTATCTACCTTCCAGTTATTTACAGGAGGGTGTTCTTCTGTTCTCGTTTTGCCTGAGACATTCTGTTGGGTTGGACGATCTTTCCTTTCCAGTGGTTTCATGAAACTTCCCAGGGTCTTCAGTAGCAATACTTGCTCTTTTGATTGGCTTGTTTCATTGATAATCCTGTTAAGTTCCATCTCTAGTTCTTTCCAGTCCTTTTGTTTACGTGTGGAATCAATCAGGTCAGAAATATGCGAGATGTTCCCAGCTTTTGATATAAAGAATTTTAGCCGTCTTTCTTTATCTTCTGGGGAGATTCTCTGTTTGCCTGTGGACACAGTCAGTGCTGTCAGGAGTAAGTATGCCTGAGCCTTGTCTTCACTCCTCTCTTTAAAAGATGAGTAATGTTCATAGCATGTATGGAGAGTGCTCTGTAAAAATGCTATCTCTTCTTCCCCTAGTGGAGGACAAAATGTATTCTCTCTGTATCCAAAAACATTAACTATGGAAAGAATCAACAGCTCTATGTCTGTTTCACTGTTCTCTCTTAGTCTCTGACACAGTGAATTGATGGCACAGGTTATACTGCAAGTAGCCTTTTCCTTAGGAGACATGCCAGACACAGATGGTGGATTCCAGAAATCATCTTTGACATCATTTAGTATTCTCTGCAGGTCAGAAAATTCAGAGGCAGATATAACTGTGGGTAAGACCTCTTCAGTGTGTTGTGTCCACTTTAGGATTTTATCACGGTTTGGGAAGTCTTCAACATCATGTGACTGATCCATCACAGATTTCATCATCATCCTCACGCTGAGATCAGAGTTTTGATTAGTGATCTCTGTCAAAAAGTCTTGAAGGTCTCGACTAGAGAGACACTCTCGGACCCATGCTTTAGTGTCTCCCGTGTCTTCTAGTTTTCTCTTGATTTTTATCAATTTACTCAAAGGCTTTTGACTTTTGGATACAGACCACAGCTTCACTGACTGGATCATTTTCTGAGCTTCCATCACTGCTGATAACACATTCTGTCCCCACATGGATTCTGTATCCTGTTTTGTGATCTCTGTATATGCTTCCCTGATGAAATTGCACAGACTGGAAGCGTTATCAAAATCCTTACTGTGGGAAGATAGGATGATGTCCCAAACTGGAACCAGGGTATCTCCCCTGTCAATTACGTGCCACGTTTTGTTGGAAGTCACCAGACCTGATTTCCATTTTAAGTGATCATCTGTTTCGATTGGACCTCCAGATTTACTGACAGAAAGCTGAACTTTACTGAGGAGACTGGCACTATAGTTTCCCTCAAATGAGCCTTTGCTCTGAGACAGAGAAGCGCTCATCCCGCCTGAACCCCCAAGAAAGGACCCAATGCCAACGTACGCATTCAAAGCAGCAGATGTCAGACTTTTCACTTCAGACAGTTCACGAGTGCTGAAACCTTCTGCTGAAGCTGTCCACCAGAAAATCCCCCCAAAGTGAAGGGGCCCTTGATTTACATGTGACCCAAATGTCTGGAAAAATCGTTTGACCTCATTCAGCATCTCAGGTTTTTTTTTCTCATTCACATTCATCAAAAGTGATTCAATGTTTTTCAGCTCATTCAAGGCAGAGTGGCACAGTTTCAGTTTATGTTTCTCAATGAAACAGGAGGCCAGTGGTACGTAGTTATATTGCGTGTTTAAAATGTACGTGTGTTCAGAAGACGATTTTTTTGATTTTTCTTCAGAATGTTCATATTCATTTTTGACCTCAGATTCAAAACCTAAAAATTTACTTTTCAATGAAATGCTGAAACTTACACCAAGCCTTTCCATGACTTTCTGAAACTTTGTTCGAGATTCCTGGGAATTAAATTCCTTTTTCTCATTAAAATAATTGTGCACAGGACCATGTAGCCTGAAGGATTCTGGCACTTCCAGGAGCTGATGTCTTTTCCGCAGCAGGTCGTTCAGATTCCCAGAACTGTACATACCCTCTAGGGCCAGGCCACCAGAGGCAGATCTCAGAACCTCTTCATCAGAGATAGTTTCCAATGGGGAGTTAAAACCCTCTTCAACAGAGCACAATCTTTGGTACAAAGGTTGTATGATATCTTGTAAAGGTGTGCCTGAAGGCAGCCAGGAGCTTTCGGGCACATCTAGAGCTGATCTGATTTCATCAAGCTTCTTCTTAACTTTGGTGTCATTTTGATCTATGCCTTCCTGGTGAAGTTTTTTTTGCTCTTTAAGATTCTTCTTAGTCCATTTAATTCTCTGTTTTTCTAGCCTCTTTTTCTCATTCTGCCTTTCATCATGTTCAACCTGGTTTCCTTCATTCTGTGAAGCTGGATTTTCTTCAGGTTGCAGCTGTTTCTCCTGAATCCCCAGGATTTTCTGAAGAGCTCTGCTTTCCCAGCCATAGTGCACATGCTGGTTTAGCAGCTCATAATCTGAAACATTTAAATACTGCAGCTGCTCTGAACGCTCAACACCCAGTTTATCCTTGAAAACCTCTGTCCAATACCTCCAGTCAAGCCCTGCTTTCTGAAGCACTTCGCTGAGATTTGTCAGCTGCTTCTCTTCTACAGCCTGACTTTCTGTTGACTCTGTTTCCTGCAGAATAAACAAATTAATCCATCACACCTGTGCAATAAAACATTTTTAGTAGAGGGTATAGTAAGTCACTGACAGGAGAAATACCAGATAATTACTTTGTTCCACTTGCAGCAGAACTAATTAGCAATTCAGTCAATGCCCAGCTAATGTGTTTGTGCTGCCAGTTTCAATATGTCATAACTATTTTAATACAGATGATACAAGTGGAAAATAAAACATGAATGAAAGCTGAGATCAATTATTACATTACATTGCATTACTTTACAGGCATTTAGCAGACACTCTTATCCAGAGCAACGTACAACAAGTGCATCAGTTCAAAGTGCAGAGGTGCAGAAATACACACTAGAGTGAAGTAAAGATCGTAGTGCCAGAAGTGACCACATAGATCAGGACTCCAACCCTGTAGGGTAACCTGTTCAGCAAATAAACAAAACAATCCTGCCAAGTACAAAACTAGCACTGAAATCACATTTGCCTAATCAGAATCAAATTACACTGCAGGCAGCCAGGAGTGCACGATTTTATCAATATAAATATTTTGCTCAAACTCAAAATCGCAGCCGATTTAAATACTGGTGAATAAGTATTGTAGCGATTTCAGCAAAGGACAGGCGGGTTGTAGCAACATTATGTTTCATTCCTTTATTGAGTCCACGCAAACGTAATGTTAACCTAATGTTAGCTAACTAATGTTAATTGAAAGGGCCTGGTGTCCTCACAACCTTTATCTAGTTAATGTTTGCGATACTGTAAGTTTAAAAAACGTATGGTAATCAATGAATGTGCTGTGCGTTATAGGCAATCACTAGACTAACTTTAATTCTAATTAGCTTAATATTTTGTAGCAAATCCCATTGGAATCTCCATTCAAAAATATTTTCATGGTTACAGATAGCAGCAGCAAGCACTTTCCTTCTTGGCTAATAACATCAAGCTAACATTAACTAGTCAGCTAGCTAGCTTAGTTCATCTTGGGTTACATAAGCAGATGCCAACATTATTTAGATTCCCACGTTGTGCTTCCTCAAATTTGATGGCACTTATTTCCCTGAGCTGTGACAAAGAACGTGGACACTTCGTCTTGTTTGAGTCGTTTTGTGCACCAACAAGGTAAACATTTCATTTAAATAAGGCCATGGATGGTTGTTAGGACACTGGCACTGGAAATGGCGGGTTTGTCGCAAGCGGCCAAAACCGAGTTGCGTTTTTGAAGCTCAATTTTTTCCACAAAACAATGTAGTCGCAATAGGTGTTTTTTCTTTGTCTAATGTCTCCCCATATGGCGGTTTGTTAAGCTGTTGTACTATTTGAACAGGAACAAATCAGGGACAGTTTGCATCACTATCGAGTCACTGTATCACATGCGCTTAGTGGACGACCGGATTTCATGCTGATACGTTCCCAGTTTTATTTAGCACACACACACACACACATATATATATATATATATGTGTGTGTGTGTGTGTAATATTATAGGTAGTGTACTTTTCATGCCATTACTCTGTCTGTAGTTTGCATGCCTCTGTGTCTAGCACCTTTGTAGTGTGTCTCAGTAGAACACATAGTGTCTGCGGCAAGGATGTCACATACCTATGCTAAATGGCTGTGAGGGTTCCCATTTGTCCCCGGACTGCCTCTTAACTCAATCTTTTGATGTGTATGTCCACGGACTGTATATCCAGACACCACACAGTGTGATCAGCAGAGACTTGCTTGGCGCACTGCCCGAATGTTCCGAGTTTGTCTCTCCCTTGCACATTGTAATAAACATCAAATTCTCAGAGGATACGTCATCAGCGTGTTCTTCATCATCCTGCATTTGACTCCACGGAGAAGGGCAAAATAATCCTAACATTGCCCATAGAATGTTGTACAAAGCAGTCTCTGGCTTTGTACAACATGGCGGTGCCCATGAGCTACACTTCCCGAGCTCCAAACGCTTTTCACCAAACCCACGGAGGGTCAATGGGTGACGTCCATGTTGTTCTACAGTCTATAGTTCATCATCGCTCTCAGCAGCCATCTCCGCTTCTGCCATTTCGAAGTCTCTGGTTACTGATTTTAGCATATAGCTACAATCTGTGACTTTTAGCTGCTAAACTGACACAGAATGACATTTGCTAGCCAACGCTCTGACATTGGCACTGAGCAGCATATATCCACTGCATGTGAAGTCAGTATACACCATATACAGCTGTTGTACACCATGGTACACTATCTGAATTAAGTCCTACTGGCACTACTTCTCGTCTAATAATACAATGCCCTGTAGATGGCGGTATCATCCTTTGTCAACCGCCAAATATTTCTTAAATGAGGAGGAAATGACCGTGCATAATTTCACCGCATTATACCAGCCAATCCAGAGAAAATTTGCTTGGCGACCAACTGTACAAAATGTAACAACTAACAACAGTTAATAGACTATTAAAATGTATTTGAGTGGAAAGTACATAATTATTTTTATAGATGTGGTGGAGTACAAAGTGAAAGTTGCTAATATTGTTTATACTCAGCAAATGTACAAAGTTGCCAAGATCCTACATAAGTACAGTAACAAAGTAAAGTATTTTATTACTTACCACCACTGGACCTGGTCACCAACAGAAGTTGCACTTTGTTATTTGTTTTGTTTTCCCCATAAAGGCTTGAGTGCATTTACTGTTTGGTAGCATTCTTTGTATTTGATATAATGTAAAATAACAATCATATTAAAATTTACCTCCATCTCTGCTCCCTTCTGGATCCCGCTTTCTCAGGTCATTCACTCACCACTGCAGTGAATTAATAAATAAACAGATCAGCAACTAAAAATTTAACCATTTAACTTTCTGTCAGCAGTAAACAGTAATCAAGTTACTTCAAGCTGAAGTCACTTAAAGCCTTTATTCATGCAGTATAATGCTGCCATGCATTTACTAGCCACATTTCTGGAATTTATGGAAATGTTTATATGGCAGTATTGGTTGTGAAAATCAGTTTATGAATAGCTTTAGCTTTATTCTCTTTTCTGGAAACACTCATATTCAGGAACTGCATTTTGTGTAGGTTTTCTGCAAATAGTGCACTAGGACCACTGTTAGTGTGTTACTCATTTCTCCCACAAGAGGGAGCCATACACACGCACTGTTATCTGAGGATATGCATGAACAAACTGTGAAGTAAATTACTTTCTGCAATTGTTCCTTTTTCAGTTTCAGTGTGTGCTTTAGATTGCTCCAGACAGTTTTGTGTGTGTTGAAGGTTATTTTAGATGTATGTGAAAGTGTCTGCTTTGCAAATGACCGGTGCATCAGGGACTTAAAATGGTTGAAATAAAATCACCCTCTGCCCTCTAACAGCGAACGGTTTCTTTTCTTTGTTGTCGAGGGAACACGGTATTAAGATTGAGTTAATTCAGTTCATGTCCAGTCTTTTACCTGTAATAACAAATGGCTACATGTTCTAAATCGTATGTGAATCAGTTGTAGTTTTTCTGTGGCTAAACCAGTTTCAATATAGCCTAGAACAGGGGTTCTTAAACTCGGTCCTGGGGCCCCTCATGTATGCTGTTTTGTTCCCACCAAAATTGCATTCCCAGAATTTTAAAAAGCTGTTCATTTTTCTTTTTTTAGGTGCTTTTCATGTTTAGAGGGATCATTACCCTCTTAAGACACATTTTATGTCATGAAGAATAAAATGAATTGTGCTACAGTTGAGGCCAAAAGTTTACATATACCTAAACTAAAGACATTCAAACTCAATTTTTCACAACTCCACACATTTCATGTTACCATACATTTCATGTGTTAAGTCAATTAGGGTATCTATTTTATTTCCATAAGACAACATGACAACATGAATCAAAATCATTTTTAAAAAGCCAGTTTGCAGGTGATCACCAGGATGAGGACCTAGCCTTTTGGAGTAGTGTTCTCTGGTCAGATGAAACTAAAATGTAACTGTTTGGCCATAATGATCAGTGCTATGTATGGAAAAAGGGCAAGGTTTTTAATCCGACAACAAAGTGAAAGTATTGGAGTGGCCATTACAAAGCCCTGACCTGAATCCCATAGAAAATTTGTGGACCGAATTGAAAAAGCATGTCCCAGCAAGGAGACCCACAAACCTGACTGAGTTACACCAGTTCTGTAAGGAGGAATGGGCAAAAATTCCAGCAAAGTGTGGTGAGAAGCTTGTGGAAGGCTACCCCATGCATTTGATTCAAGTTAACCAATTAAAAGGCAATGGCATCAAATACTAACAAAGTGTATGTAAACTTTATACCAACTGAAATTCTGATATAGTACATAAAAGCTGAAATAAATGTGTCTCTTAATTATTATTTTAAATTACCTCTTTTAGAAATAAAGTAGATACCCAATTGACTTAACACAGGAAATATATGGTAACATGAAATGTGTGGAGTTTTTAAAAATTTAGTCTGAATGTCTTTAGTCTTGGTGTATGTAAACTTTTGGCCTCAATTGTATATTGCAAACAATTAAATAAAAGGGGTAGTATTGTTTTTGGATCAAATGAATGACTGAGGTTAATCTACAGACTCCTAATTCGGTTGCTGAACACGTGTTTAATTTCTTTAAACTTATGAACACAATGCAGGTTTTGCTTGTTATCATTTCATTTGTCTTAGAATTCTTCATTATCCTCCAGAGGGCTAGTATTTGTGGCCAGGTGTCCACACTTTCAATTAGGAGTCATCAATGTTGATTCACTTATGTCTTTTCTCTCTAATCATTTAAATTCAAGATCATTTAAACCTTTATAATGTAATTGTTTACATTAAATCACAATAAGCGCAAAATGAACATGGGAAATTTATTCTTCATGGAATGCATTGCTATTTCTGATATAATGTGGTTCGAAAGGGTAAATAATCCCTCTAAAATGAACATCACCTAATTAAGAGAAATTAACTGCTTGTTTAGATTCAGAGTTTGCAGTTGTGATTGTAATGATAACCAGCAGTACCTCCTTCTGTTTTAGCACAGTTTGTGAGCTGCAGCTGCTGGTCTTAGCCCTTGCTCTTCATTTCTCCGAAGGACCGGTTCAGTTGAAACAGTTCAGTAATCTCAGAATAAGAATTTTTTTTTTTTTTAAAGATGAAAAAAGACAATAGTAAGCAGGAGATTTTTCTCTCACAGAACGTGATTGGCAAGCCAAGGTCTGCAAGTATGCATCCTGATTTCTAAAATACAATACAATTCGCATATAAACATCGCTAGGTAATATCTCACCATTATAGTTGATAAACTCCCCAGCCGACTAACTGGAGAACTAACATTCCAGAAAGTAGCGACACATTAACGGCTTCAGCTGTCAAACAAAGTGAGACTTGACCAGGTCTCCTTTGACTGAAGACGTGTTTCTTCATCCTTAGCCTTTGATATTGAGAAAGAGCTCACCTGTGCTGATCTATAATATAGAAGCATATTTCTTCATAACTCTTCAGCCTTGAGTCACCCTGGAAACACCTTCTACAGTGAACCTTGAGCGGAGGACTTTATATGTTGTGGAGTGTACCTCTGGGTGTAGCTCTGTGCTCTCTGTGAAGATGGGGGCTCACCTGTCTTCCTAAAGATCATGTGATTTTCCTAAACTTATTGGAACTGGGGCAGGTGTGTTTGTGTGTAGTTTTAATGTCAACACGTAATGTGAATTGTCTGATGATCTAATGATTATCTGATTATCTGATGGAATTTGTATGCTCTCTGCGTGTTTGCGTGCGTTTTTGCTGGCTACTCCGTGTTCCGGGTTCCTCCCACACTGAAAGTACTGACTTTGCTACAGTAGAGTTTGCTGTAGTTAGCCCATATCTACTCCAGTAGGTGGTGGTATGCACCATTAGGGCAGTAACCCACCTTTAGAAGAAGAAGAAAGTCTTGTTGATATTTCAGTGTTGGTGTTTGTCTTCTGGGCCTTTTATAACAAAATTATAAAAACTGCTATAATGGCGACTGCTGGCCCTCAGGAGCTGTCCAGTGTTACAAATGAAAAGTGTCGTGAAGGAAGATAGATGAGCCTGTGGATGCAGTAATGTTAAAAGAAGTAAAGGAGTTTGTAAGCAAATATCGTAAGCACGTAAACGACAAGCATGTAAATGGCCAGACCTTTATCAACGGAAGGAGGGCCAAGTGAACAGGCAGAGTGGCGCCAGAGTTTTAACAAAAAGAGCGAATGAAAAGCGAGATTTGCAGGTACCCAAAGGTTGTGGTTTGATCATCATGAATGGAACGTCGAATGACTAGTGGGTCGAGCTAAAGAATTCTTTGAGGAAGCAAAGAGCCCTGATACAAGGATAAAGGTGTGGCAGTGAGATGCAGAAGGGATACAGCAGAGGTTGAATGAGGAAGTTGAAGATGGAGAGGAATTTAGATAGCAGATACAATGCTTAGAGAAAGAAGGAAATTATCAAGAAGCGATAAGAAAACGCGTGGTGCTAGTTGTTTTTAACAACTCAGGTCAGATGCCACCCCTGATAGACCTGCCAATCAGAGATTGCATGTCTGACAGAAATAGAAACTCAGCCACACCCATGAGGCCAAGAATGGCCTTTGTTTCTGAAGCTCACTTCCTGGTCTTGATAGGAGACGTTGCTCATAGCGCCACCCGTTCTATTGAGTCACGGTGGTGAAAATACGAAGTCAATGATTTTTCCGTCAAGGGCATGTAGTCACAATACACAGCTCTCTTCTTCATATGATGCCTCCCCATCTGCCGATTTGTTAAGTTACTGTATCATTTGGACAATGTTTCAATAAATTTTGGACCATTCAGGGACAGTTTGCGAGACTGCCTAGTCACTGCGTGTCACTCAGGAGGGTGGTATCTTACGCGCTTTCTAACGCTCCGGACTGTCAATCACACTGTGCCCAGACCTGCGCAGGATTTCATGCCCACATAATGGTCCCCCTCTTCTCTACTGTGCAGTCTCTGGTTTCAATCTGTACAACATGGCAGCACGAAAACTGCATTTCCACGGCTTCAAAACACTTTTCATAAGCCCATGGAAAGTTACTGGGGGACATCACAGTCACTTTGTCCATATTTATTCTGCAGTCTCTGATCACAGCCCTGTCACCACTGAGAGAACACTGTAATGCTGGGCTACTGTGGGGAGCAGACTGTATCATGAATATATAAACGTGATTTACTGGTGCTTACGATTATGTTAATATGTAAGTGGTAGACCTACACCACCATCGCATTAGGTTTAGCTTAGCACAGCTGTGGCCAGTATCCTTATCATCCTTATTATTACCAACCAAACTGCCTCATTTTTGCTTTATTTCTTAAAATTTTATAACTTAAAATTTTTGTGCTTGCGTGATTGTGTTTCCTCATGCTGATGGAATGATCCACTAACAAAGTCAAACACAGACATCTGAATTCATAAGTGCAGAGAGAGAATAAAGGGTGATCTACAGTTATTCTGGGTTCAATATTCAGAGTGCTGTGCCACTAACTGAGGGTGACCCCTAAACAGTGATTCTTAAACCTTGAACTGCAATTAAATTTGAAATGATCCAATAAATTAATTAAAATGTAATAATTCAACAAAGTATTATAAACCTTATGACCGGAGTTTCATTTAAAGCTTTGTTTAACAGACTTTATTTGTCCAGGAGACATTTTCTTTCAGAAGGGGAGCAGGCAACACAAAAAAAATTGATTCTAGTTCAAAGAGGTCAGTGGTTATGTTACAGTGCCGCCTGTGGGCCATTTTGCAAATGCAGGTTTGTTTTCATGTTTGCTGCATAATCATCAAGCATTTTGGAGCCATGACGTAATCTGCTGCGTAAGAAGGCTGTGGAAGAGGACTGTGTTTATATTTGCATGCAATTTTTTGTACAGATGCTTGTGGTACCTTCAGTTTGGAAATTGCTCCTATGGAGGAACCAGACTTGTGGAGATTTTTTTTCTGAGGTCTTGGCCGAGTTGCTTGGACTTTCCTATGGTATCATGGGCAAAGGCCCTTAAATGCAGCTACAGGTTCCAATTAACTCCTAATTATGACAATTGGCCAATCAGAAGCTTTTAAAATGTCATTACATCAATTTCTGGAATCTTCCAGACTGTTCAAGGAGACAGTCAACTTGGTGTATGTGAACTTTTGACCCACTGAAATTCTGATATAGTGAACTAATTCTGAAATAAATCTGTCTCTAATTGTTTTAAAATTACATTACATTACATTACATTACAGGCATTTTGCAGACGCTCTTATCCAGAGCGACGTACAACAAGTGCATCAGTTCAAAGTGCAGAGGTGCAGAAAAACACTAGAGTGAAGTAAAGATTGTAGTGCCAGAAGTGACCACAGATCAGGACTCCAACCCTGTAGGGTAAACTGTTCAGCAAATAAACAACAATCCTGCCAAGTACAAAACTAGCACTGAAATCACATTTTCCTAATCAGAATCAACAAAAAAATCCTGCCAAATACAAAACTAACTAGATCGCATTAGCCTTACTAGGTACATTGAGCTAAACTAGAGGCTAGGGAGGGGTGGGGAGAGGTGCAGCCTGAAGTTATTCTGGGCTCAGTATTCAGAGTGCTGTGCCCCTAACAGGGTAACTGAGGGTGACCCCTAAACAGTGATTCTTAAACCTTGAACTGCAATTAAATTTGAAATGATCCAATTAATTAATTTAAATTTAATAATTCAACTAAGTATTATAAACCTTATGACCGGAGATTCATTTAAAGCTTTGTTTAACAGACTTTATTTGTCCAGGAGACATTTTCTTTCAGAAGGGGAGCAGGCAACACAAAAAAATGATTCTAGTTCAAAGAGATCAGTGGTTATGTTATAGTACCACCTGTGGGCCATTTTGTAAATGCAGGTTTTTTTAATGTTGTATAATCATCAAGCATTTTGGAGCCCTGACATAATCTGCTGCATGAAAAGGCTGTGGAAGAGGACTGGCTGATTTGCAAAGGTGCTCTTTCAGGTGTATGCTTACAGGTGACTGCCTGCACCTTCCCTGGAATGAACGCAGTGCCCTTACCTGCTGGGTGTGTGGGATCACAGGTGTGTTACCCTGAAAGCTGGGACATCAGTGAATAGCTTTAATTCAGACACAGACAGAGACTTTAGGCCTGATCAGATCTGCAAGGTCACAAGGGGTCAGGAAGGCACTCTGTTTTTAAGCACACAGGGAGGGGTGGGGAGAGGTGCAGCCTGAAGAGATGAGTCTTTAGTCTGCGCTTGAAGGTAGTCAGATTCTCTGCTGTTCTGACCGCCACGGGGAGGTCATTCCACCAGCGAGGGGCCAGGACAGACAGCAGATGTGAACGGGAAGTACAGACACGAAGAGGGGGAGGTGCCAAGCGTGCAGAGGTGGCAGAACGAAGAGGTCTGGCTGGTGTGTAGGGTCTGATGATCCTCTGGATGTATCCTGGTGCTGACCCCTTAGCTGCCTGGTATGCAAGCACCAAAGTCTTAAATTTGATGCGAGCCATAACAGGCGGCCAGTGGAGGTCAGTGAGCAGGAGGGTGACATGGAAATGTCTGGGGAGGTTGTAGACCAGACGAGCTGCAGTATTCTGGATGAGCTGCAGGGGTCTGATGGCAGATGCTGGCAGACCAGCCAGCAGCGAGTTGCAGTAGTCCAGGCGGGACAGGACCATCGCTTGAACCAGGAGCTGGGTTGCGTCTGATGTCAACAAAGTAGATTCCCTAATTGACTTGTCAAAAGAAATGTATGGTAACATGAAATGTGCTGAGTTGTGAAAAACTGAGTTTGAATATATTTAACCTTGGTGTACGTGAACTTGCTTCAACTGTATAAATAGGATCCAAGCTGGTCTGTAAGAGCTACGCCCACTTATGTGTAAGTATGGTGTGCTGTGTGTGTGGTGCCTCCTCCACTGAGCTGCAGTGTGTCCACTGTAAGCCTGGGTATACAACACAAACAGTCCTAAAATTAATAACCGTCCGAAGGGAAAGTATTAATACTGTAAAGGGCTATGATATTAATGGTAAGGATCATATTTGTGATTAGAATTTATTATTATGTTCTATTAATAATCATTTTAATGACTTAAGAGCCATGATGCTAAACAGAGTGTTCTGATTCACCTTTTCCTGTGTACTAAGGTTTTGCTGTTTAGCAGAATACACAGGAAAGCTTGTTTTGCATTTCAGTCAGAAATTATTTCAAGATGTTCATTGGGCACTTCATGATGGGTCTGCTGGTGCAAAATTCCATCAGGAGCTGAGCCACTTGGAAGCACTTCCTAATTTGCATCTTATCCAACACACACACAACTGGATCCACAATACTGGAATACTGATATTTTAATAAAAATATATTTATTGGGCTAATTCTCAGTCATTTCACACACAGGGTTGAGTGCTGTTGCATTATGGGTACGTGTTATCTGAAGAGTTTTCCTGCTCAGTCTTGCCTGATCAGAGGACAGTCAGCCATTCAGCCATTCACCGTTGGTGTGTGTGTGTGTGTGTGTGAATGGGTGAATGAGAGGCATCAATTGTAGAGCGCTATATAAATGCAGTGCATTTACCATTTATGCAGGAATTACTTTATTTGTTGTATGTCAGATATATTTCATGGTTGCAATCATTCTTTTATCACCATACAATAATTCACACAAGTGACAGCCTAGATAAAAAAGAATATCTTTCATGTTAAATGCAAGACATTTCAGCAGGATATGGCATTGCTCATTTCATTTTTACAGCATTCAGAAAGCCATCAATGATGAAGCAGACAGAGTCAATCAAACGAAATTGCCTGCATAGAAAACCAGCAACCAAAATAAACCAACAAGTGACTTGAAATACTACACAGATTCTTATTTCCCATAAGCATATTCCCACAACCTGTAATCCACTATAGGCCTACTAATAGACAGTCACAGCTAATGTTAAATATTGTTTCACACTGTCTTGGACAGCTTGTACATCACATGAAGCCTGTAAATGTAATAAAAGTGTCAAAAGATCTGTTGCTTATTATCAAAACTAAACACAAAGACTCTTGCAAACTAGCAGAACTGTCACAGAGCTCTACATTATAAAGAAACTCAGCAAAATGGTGAGAGCCATAACCAATTCTACACACAGAATGTACCTTTAGTTACATGTTTAGTTAAAATGATCAATGATCAACATTAAAATAAGTGGTACATGATGCCACTAAACATGTGAAGTTAACTTGTTGGAGTGATCATCTGTATCCTTCAGTCTGCTGAATCCTTGCTGGCCTGAGTTTGGATTCATATTCACACTTCCAGTTCTTTCAGCACAGCAGTCTTAGTAATGTTTTCCCAGTCACCTGGAATTTCACCTTTGCCCTCAAACTTACATCCAAATTTCTCCTGCAGTTTATTCCTGAAGACACACACAAACCACTTCCAGTAGAGTTTTTCAGAACAATCTGGCTTGATTGACCATTTGTCAAAAGGGGGACCTGCTTTTCTGTACTCTTTAAAAGGCGTCTTTATACCTTCACGATTATAGAAGTGTGAATTACCACTGACTGATGTGGTGCAAAAGTCAACCGAAAACTCTTGGGTTCCCCTATATCTCCATCCTCCGAGCGTTTCTGGGCGATGAAATCTCACACTGTGGTCAGTGTCATGACCAGTCATAGTGTTTGTACAGATGGCTGTGCAGAAGGGACACTGCTCCCAGCATCCGCTGAGCTGGTCGATTAGAATGTCATCTGGTCTGTTCTGGAACATTTCAAAGTCAAGGCTTGAAGCTTTTATTTCTTGCTCTGTCTGTTCCTGCATGTCTGAAAGTGACTTAGCCATCATGTCCTGGAGAAACGACAGGTTTCCAGTGCCCTCGCATTCAATGTTTTTGAAATTCGCTCTTGAGATGGAAATAAAACTCCCAAGTTTAGAGCAGAATTTCTCAAGCCACATTGCGATAGTTCCCTCCTTCTCCTTAAGTTCTGAAGTCACAATGGAACTTTCGGTCAAAGTCTTTTCAACCAACCTTTTCAAGTTTCTGTTGAGGAGGTCTGATGTTAAACTCTGGTCTCTGCAGCACTCCTTGACCCTTCCCCTGATGAACTTTTCAAAGTGTTCTTTTGGACGCTCGAGGTACTCCACATACAGGTCAAACTTCTCTTTCTCAGCAAGCTCTTTCAGTATGTGATCCTCCAGGTTAGCTCTGTTTCCATTGAAAGCTGGGTAGTTATGTTTCATTTGGTCCACAATTTGAAGGCTGACTTTGTGGTACATTTGCTGTTTTATTGCTGATTTGAGATAATTGCACAGAAAATTGGCAAAAATTGTAACAGCGGTTGCTCCGTCACAAGAGTCTTTAAAATACTGGAAATATTCCTCCTTCTTCTCACTGAGGCATGTCAGCAGATCATTTTTCCTCTTGAAATCTGCATGCATTTTGGTGAACCTTTCAACTGCCTTTGTGCAACTGTAAATAGAGATGTCAACTTCATACTCCTTTACGAGTTCTATGAGCTTCTCTCTTTTTTCATATGTCTCCAAAGTCTGTGATATGCTCTCTAATATTTCATGAATAAATATTTCATTGAAGTCCACATTTTCCCTTGATTTCCTTTTAATGTACTTTTGTACATCTGCAGCTATTTGTTCTGTAATACGTTGACCTTCTTTCTTAATGTTTGCAGTTTCTGACGATTGAAAGACTGAAAAAAACCTCTTTATCCAGTGACGTGAAACATGTTTGTCAACCTGGAACTGAAAACTGATCATTTCCTTGTGCTTTTTAATCTTTTGAGAAATGTCTTTTTCCTTTTTGAATTTATTGTACAGGATGCCTTCCACAACAGCCTGGATATCAACTTGTTTTTCTGGACGTTTCTCCGATGATATTTTTGTCAACCATTTGGTCCACAGTTCATCAAAGTGTGGCCTCATTTGATCACTGGTCAGTTTTTGGTCCTGTAGTATTGAGGCTAAAGATCTACTCATTCTGAGCAATTCTGCCTCGTAGCCAGACCTCTTCCCATCCAGTTCTGATCTGCACTTTCTGATGTTGAGTAAATCTCTGCACTTCCTCTGTGTGTCTTCAATGAGCTTATCCTTCAAAGTTTGAAACCTTGTATCAACATTACATCTCCAGTTAACCAGGATTTCTGGGTGTTCCTCACGTGTAAAATATGTTTCTATCTCATCTGTGAGTTGTGCATAGATCTTATCAAATTCTTTTATAAGATCTGACATGTACACCTCATCCACCAAGTTGCTGTTTATTTTGTTGTGCCAGGTTTGCTGTATCTCCAGAGCATGCTTTCTGATGCTCCATGCCCATTGTCCATAAGACTTTTCTAGCTTGCTGTATGTAGAAATCTCCAAAGTGTTCCTGAAACTGAAAACAAAGTTCTCTTTCAGAAGAGCATCCCATAAGTTTTGGATTCGCTCTTTTACCTCAGGCAGTGAGGGCAGCCGACAGTCTGGTTTCCATTTGGTAATGGACAGCAGCTTGTCCTTCAGCTTCTGAACGTTCTGGGTGTAGGAGGGGTTAGGAGGAGCCATGGGGGGGTCTCCCACCAAGAGATTTTTAAAGTAGAACACCTGAGAGTCCACATCAAAATGAATTATATCAGAAAAACATTTAATGTCCAGATTCTCCTCTTTTGCTGCAATGCAAGCCATATCATCAAGTCTCTTTTTAAGGCGTCTTCTCCCTTCCTTGTTTTTGTCATTGGCGGTTGTCTCTGCAACATTCTGATGCACAAATATGCAGCTTGTTTTTATTTTGACAGAAGTCATTCTCATGAAAGCCTGAACACAGATCTGCAGAATATCCTGCATTTCACTTGGATTCTCTCCCATGATGTTGATGAGCGTCATGTTTCCCACACCAATGATGAAGGTGGCCAGTTCATTGTCATGGGCCAGCGTGGCTTCAGAGCTGAGTTCCAGTGATCGCAGACCTTCAGTGTCCACCACCAGCACAAAGTCAAACTGAAGCTGTTCCTTCATCGCTTCATCAACTGTCAGCAGCTGCATGAATGCACCTTTGGTGCACCTTCCTGCACTCACAGGGAGCTGCAACCCAAACATGGTGTTTAGCAGAGTGGACTTGCCGGAACTCTGAAGGCCGAGGACTGAGAGGACAAAAACCTTTTTGTCTCCAAGTTTTTTTATCAGTTTGTCAAAAACGGCCTTGATCCAGTCAAGGGGCACGTGAGCCACATCTCCATCCATGAGCTCCAGAGGGTACCCTGCAATCAGCATCTGTGCTCCAATTCTGGGAAGAATGTCAACACACTGTATATCTGTGAAGCCTTCACTCTTGGTTACTGAATTAACTGCCTCGTACAGCTGACTCACTTCTCTCATAAGATGCTGCAGCCCAAATGACACTTTTTCGGGTTCCATGTCCTCACCTTTTGGTTCCTGGTCCTTCTCCTGGAGATTGGCATATGAGCCAGTGGTATATTCCTCCAGAAATATCTGAAGCCACTGTAACATATACAGGGTATTATTTTCTTCTGTCTGGTGCAAGCACTGCAGAAATGACTTCATGAAATCACTGAGGTGGAACGCCTTATTCAGTTGTTGTAAGCGTATGTCTTGTTTCTCAGATTTTATGTCACTCAATACCATCTCATTGCTTCTCTCACCTGTGCTGTGCAGGCGATGTTGCTCCTTGTCCTTCCTGCACCAGTTCTCCCACAGTTCACCTTGCAATGGCAAATGCCTCCCTTTTAGGTTCATTAATTCCTCTTCCTCCTGTCTGTCCTTTCGGTTTTCTCCCTTCAACAAACTAACCATATGCTCAGCCTGCTCTTTTCCCTTTTTACATTTTTCATTGTCCTCATCAATACTGAACTGCTTCTGTCTGGCAATCCTCAAGCAATCAGCTAAGCTATGCCTCTCTGATTTAGTTGGAAGGCACTGTTTGATGCTGGAGATGATTTCTCCTGTTAGTTCAGCCTCATTTCTGTTCTTTGCTGCAATTTTTATATTTGTCTGACTTTTGCCTTGAACTTTTTCTGCATGAGAGATGAGCGTAATCAGTGGAGTTGGAGATTTTCGCAGTTCTTTGAAAGTCTTACTTGCTTTCTCCTCCAGGGGGCTCTCTGAGAGAAGCAGTACAGTGACAGCACTCACTTCCTGCAGAAACTGGAGCTGTCTGGGGTGATGGCTGGCATCGCCATGGAGATTCACAAAAGCAACACAGTTGTCAAAAATATCTCTCTCGCTGGATCCTGCACAGTACCAAGTGATCTCCACAACCCCATCCATAAGGAGGCAGTGCCTCATGCTTCCGGCACAGTGTCGGTTGAAAAACACCGGGTGTTTCCGTTGGTTGATGATGTTGCTCAGGATGTGAGACTTTGAGTTTGAGGACTTCCCCAGTCTCACAAAGGACACAATAGGCACCTGTGCACTGAAGATAGGCTGCTGTGTGTTCTGCCACGTCTTTTTGATTTGTCGAAGTGCCCACACCGGGAACTCTATTTCACCCGAAAAGGGGTTTGGTACCAGAAGAGGTAAAGCAAACTGACATGTGGAGAGTTTGGAAAAAATGTACTGCCTCACAAAATCATCTGAACAATGAAAAACCGCCATATGAATATCCATGGGGTGGACAGATGAATCCATGTCACAGACATCTTCAGCACACAATGTATCTTCTGTGACTATGTAATCCTCTTCATCACTGCTATCTGCATCTTCAGCAGTGGTTGGTTGAGGCTTAGATGATTTGGTAGCTTTCAAACACAAATACCTGGCACTGCAGTCTAGCATCATGAGCTTGTAAATATACTGCTGGTACAGACCTTTTTCCATAGTATTCAGATCTGTACTTGAAATATTACTTACAAGTAGGACATCTTCCATTTTTATCTTCCTGGGATATGACTCCCATAGTCCCAGTCTCTGAAGTAGACCCCTGAGTTTATCTACCTTCCAGTCATTTACAGGAGGGTGTTCTTCTGTTCCCGTTTTGCCTGAGGCATTCTGTTGGGTTGGACGATCTTTCCTTTCCAGTGGTTTCATGAAACTTCCCAGGGTCTGAATCTTCAGTAGCAATACTTGCTCTTTTGATTGGCTTGTTTCATTGATAATCCTGTTAAGTTCCTGCTCTAGTTTTTTCCAGTCCTTTTGTTTATGTGTGGAATCAATCAGGTCAGAAATAATCGAGATGTTCCCAGCTTTTGATATAAAGAATTTTAGCCGTCCTTTTTTATCTTCTGGGGATATTCTCTGTTTGCCTGTGGACACAGTCAGTGCTGTCAGGAGTAAGTATGCCTGAGCCTTGTCTTCACTCCTCTCTTTAAAAGATAAGTAATTTTCATAACATGTATGGAGAGAGCTCTGTAAAAATGCTATCTCTTCTACCCCTAGTAGAGGACAAAATGTATCCCTTCTGTATCCTAAAACATTAACTATGGAAAGAATCAACAGCTCTACGTCTGTTTCACTGTTCGCTCTTAGTCTCTGACACAGTGAATTGATGGCACTGGTTATTGTGCAAGTAGCCTTTTCCTCAGCAGACATGTCAGAATCAGAATTTAAATTACAGAAATTTTCTTTGACATCATTTAATATTCTCTCCAGGTCAGAAAACTCAGAGGCAGATGTAACTGTGGGTAAGACCTCTTCAGTGTGTTGTGTCCACTTTAGGATTTTAACACGGTTTGGGAAGTCTTCAACATCATGTGACTGATCCATCACAGATTTCATCATCATCCTCAAGCTGGTATCAGAGTTTTGATTAGTGATCTCTGTCAAAAAGTCTTGAAGGTCTCGACTGGATAGACACTCTTGGACCCATGCTTTAGTGTCTTCTCCTAGTTTTCTCTTGATTTCTAGCAATTTACTCAAATGTTTTTGACTTTTGGATACAGACCACAGCTTCACTGACTGGATCATTTTCTGAGCTTCCGTCACTGCTGACAGCACATTCTTTCCCCACATGGATTCTGTATCCTGTTTTGTGATCTCTGTATATGCTTCTATGATGAAATTGCACAGACTGGAAGCGTTATCAAAATCCTGACTGTGGGAAGATAGGATGATGTCCCAAACTGGAACCAGGGTATCTCCCCTGTCAATTACGTGCCAAGTTTTGTTGGAAGTCACCAGACCTGATTTCCATTTTAAGTGATCATCTGTTTCGATTGGACCTCCAGATTTACTGACAGAAAGCTGAACTTTACTGAGGAGACTGGCACTAGAGTTTCCCTCAAATGAGCCTTTGCTCTGAGACAGAGAAGCGCTCATCCCGCCTGAACACCCAAGAAAGGACCCAACGCCAACGTACGCATTCAGAGCAGCAGATGTCAGACTCTTCACTTCAGACAGTTCACTGCTGCTGAAACCTTCTGCTGAAGCTGTCCACCAGAAAATCCCCCCAAAGTGAAGGGGCCCTTGATTTACATGTGACCCAAATGTCTGGAAAAAACATTTGACCTCATTCAGCATCTCAGGTTTTTTTTTCTCATTCACATTCATCAAAAGTGATTCAATGTTTTTCAGCTCATTCAAGGCAGAGCGGCACAGTTTCAGTTTATCTTTCTCAATGAAACAGGAGGCCAGTGGTACGTAGTTATATTGCGTGTTTAGAATGTACGTGTGTTCAGAAGACGATTTTTTTGATTTTTCTTCAGAATGTTCATATTCATTTTTGACCTCAGATTCAAAACCTAAAAATGTACTTTTCAATGAAGTGCTGAAACTTACACCAAGCCTTTCCATGACTTTCTGAAACTTTGTTCGAGATTCCTGGGAATTAAATTCCTTTTTCTCATAAACATATTTGTGCTCAGGACCACGTAGCCTGAAGGATTCTGGCACTTCCAGGAGTTGATGTCTTTTCTGCAGCAGGTCGTCCAGATTCCCAGAACTGTACATACCCTCTAGGGCCAGGCCACCAGAGGCAGATCTCAGAACCTCTTCATCAGAGATAGTTTCCAATGGGGAGTTAAAACCCTCTTCAACAGAGCACAATCTTTGGTACAAAGGTTGTAAGATATCTTGTAAAGGTGTGCCTGAAGGCAGCCAGGCGCTTTCGGGCACATCTAGAGCTGATCTGATTTCATCAAGCTTCTTCTTAACTTTGGCGTTATTTTGATCTATGCCTTCCTGGTGAAGTTTTTTTAGCTCTTCAAGATTCTTCTTAGCCCGTTTAATCCTCTGTTTTTCTAGGCTCTTTTTCTCATTCTGCCTTTCATTATGTTCGACCTGGGTTTTTTCATTCTGTGAAGCTGGATTTTCTTCAGGTTGTAGCTGTTCCTCCTGAATCCCCAGCATTTTCTGAAGAGCTCTGCTTTCCCAGCCATAGTTCACATGCTGGTTTAGCAGGTCATAATCTGAAACATTTAAGTACTGCAGCTGCTCTGAATGCTCAACACCCAGTTTATCCTTGAAAACCTCTGTCCAATACCTCCAGTCAAGTCCTGCTTTCTGAAGAACTTTGCTGAGATTTGTCAGTTGCTTCTCTTCTACAGCCTGACCTTCTGTTGACTCTGTTTCCTGCAGAATAAACAAATTAATCCATCACACCTGCACAATAAAACATTTTCAGTAGAGGGTGTAGTAAGTCACTGACAGGAGAGGTACTAGATAATTACTGTATTATATATATGGAGTGTAATGTAATGTAATGGAGTAGAAAGAGAAAGTTGCTAATATTGTTTATTCTCTACAAAAGGGCAAAGTCGCTAATATCAGTACAGTAACTGGAACGGCTCACCAACAGAAGTTGCACTTTGTTATTTGTTTTGTTTGCCCCATAAAAGCTTGAATGCTCTTACTTTTTTTGGTAGCATTTTTTGTATTTTATATAATGTAAAATAACAATCATATTAAAATATACCTCCATCTCTGCTCCCTTCTGGATCCCGCTCTCTTAGGTCATTCACTCACCACTGCAATGAATGAATAAATAAAAAGATCAGCAACTAGAATAAAAATTTAATCATTTAACAGTAATAAAGCTACTTCAAGCCGGTGAAGTTATTTAAACCTTTATTCATGCAGTACAATTCTGACACATTTAATAGCCACATTTATGGTAACAAAACGTTTTAGTTTACTCAATATATATGGATACTGCATGGTAGTACTGGGCATGAATACTAGTTTTACGAATAGCTTTAGCTTATTCTCTTTCCTGTAAACACACACGTTTATATGTTCGGGAATTGGGTATCGTGAAAGCTTCTGCCAGAAGGGCAGGTGTGTTACTCGTTTTTCCCACAAGAGGGAGCCCTGCACCCAATGTTGTCTGAGTCAGCGATTTCCAAACTCTGTCGTTCCAACCAGAGTTGCAGTCACAGAATTTTAACAAGCTGTTCATTTAACAAGCTGTTCATTTTCAAGCTGTCCAGACCTTATTTGGGCGGAGGGCTTGCTCATGATTGCATTTAAGGGAAGTCCAAAGAAACATCCGGGAGAGAATCTGCTTAACAGTTCTCCTGGTATTACAGTCCTGTTGTATGAGCATTTTGGACATACATCAATAATCTCTTTTTGTTCATTCTCTTTGTCTTAGTTTGTTAGATTGTACGTATTTTCTCTACTTACAGAATAACGGTCTTTATTTGTCTTGCTTTGTAAATACAGTGTTTTACCTTTTGGCATCATTCTGCCAATATAAACAGTTTTCCATTTCCAGTGCATCTCACGTACGTGATTTGCCTATACGTTGAACCGATGCGCTCCTGCAGATGGTGACTCAGGCTTGTACATCATGTCTGGTGGTCCTTTTACAATGTACCCATTTACTGCAGCACGGATAGCATAAACAGATTATAAAGCAGGGGTGCCCAGTACGTCAATAGCAGAGGCCATGCTCACCGTGTCATTTAAAAAATGTGCCTAATTCTTCCCGTTTTCATCACATTTCCCTACGACTTCTGTAACGGACAGGTACGCTTGATTGACGTGAAATGTGGCCTATATGCTGCTGTTGAGAACTTGGTTACAGTAGGCTAAGTGTGTGTCCATTCATTCGTGGTATGGTCACTTAAATGTCCAATATTACGCGATAGCTACGCGTTCTTTTTCATTTTATATGGGGCAGAGCTGCTAGGGAATTTGCTTTAAATATCCGACGGATAATGGTGTGAATCTGAAAGCTGGGATTTTGGCAATACAGGTTTCTATACAATTTGGCTTATATTTTTATGTGATAGTAACAAATGCAATTTGCCATGTGGTGGTGACACGATCTGGTCCATTTTAGGTTTTGCTTTCAATATCCGATGGACAATGGTGTTTAAAATCTAAACGTATCTCACATATCGTTTGAATGTTAAGGCTCCATATTTTCTCATTTTCATAAGATGTGTGTCCGTTTGTTTGTTAATTCGATTTGATATGAACCGTAGATTCTGAGAAAATTCCACTTTAATTTTTTATCATGGCTAGTGAACCTATCAATATGTCCAGGAGGTAACCCGATTACTCTGTTACGCCAGGACCGCATACAAGGTCCTCTGACTGACTGGTCCTCGCAGACGACCAGATCGTGTCACCACGATTGCCCTGCGCCAATTGCATTGGCAAATTGCATGTGTTACTATCACACGCTCACAAACAGCCGATTTTGGGGACGCGGCGCGGCGTTTGGAATGAGGGGTGGCGGCCAGCCCCCGCAAGGCATTTTGGGATTGCCAGCGGCGCGGCGTGAGCAGCGAGGCCGCAGTGGAGATGGCAAAAATTCAACTTTGACCCCCTCGCCGCGTCGCGGTAACCAATCTGATGTGATATAATGATCCGTCAAGTAAATTGTCCCTATTTTTTTCTAATTTTAGTTCCACATTCTATCGTTCCACAATGGAGGACCTAACACGTAATTTCCACATCGGGTTTCCCGACTTAATAAAATCTCCTACAGAGACACTGATAAGAGGAAATAGCGTGGAGAAAAGTCTCTGAAATTGTCGGTGGCTCTGCAATGTAGTTATCGCCGTTAGCTACTATCACTGTCCAGTCTGAATAAAAATCATTTTTGCAGTAATCTAGCTCTGAAAATGTTAATAAGCTGCCTAGCTAGGCTAACTAATGTGTAGTAACAACAAACAATAACAAACAAAAAAAAATCTTCCTAATGTATTAGTTGCTAGTTGTTCGTTTCTACCAGCCACCTAGCTAGCTAATCAGATACAACTTTGAAGGAATTATCTGGCTAATTCGTCAGACAATGTTTTTGTTGTTGGTTGTAGACATTAAACAGCCTAGCTAGGCAGCTGACTAACATCTTTCAGATCTAGGTTACTGCAAAATGATTTTTATTCCGACAGGACAATGAATATGAAACACGATATTAAACCCGGTCAACATTTAACGAACACAACTGTCTGTCAAAAATAGGTGACACGCCCACAAACAGCCGACTGTGGGGACGCGGCGCGGCGAAACCGTGTGGTTTCAGCATAACAACTAACATTCCAGAGAGTAGCGACATATTAACGGCTTCAGCTGTCAAACAAGGTGAGACTTGACCATGTCACTTTTCACCGAAGACGTGTTTCTTTATCCTTAACCTTCGATAATGAAAAGGACTCACCAGTGCTGATCCGTAATACAGGAGCCTTCGTAAGTCTTCTAACTTGAGTCGCACGTCTGAAGACACCGTGGATCCTGTGTGTGGGCTTTTTATGCTGGGGGTCTGTGCTTGTGGGAGCAGCTGTCTGTGCACGAGGAAGGGAGGAGGCACAACCAGGGTGGGGGGCTTCAAATAGATCACGTGATTTCACAGAAGGTCTTGTTGCTAGTTTCAGTGGCTGTGCAAAGTTCTCTCTCTACAAAGAGCAGTTCAGCAGGATTCTTCCCCATGGCACAAGCTGGGGTGAAAGTTAAGTCCAAATTATTCCAAATAGAGAACAAAAAAAAAAAACAAAGAATAATTTTGAGTAGATCCCTTTATGTGGCGATTGTAATTCAGTTGCCTCAGTGCAATTCTGCAATCACAACAATATATTTTATGTATTTATTATATCACTGCATTATGTTTGTGAGTGAGTGTGATGGCTGGGTATGATGTTTGTCTCACTGTAGAGAGTGAGTGTTTTGGCTGGGTATAATGTTTGTCTCACTGTAGAGATTGAGTATGCTGGCTGGGTGTAATGTTTGTCTCACTGTAGAGTGTGAGTGTGTTGACTGGGTATGATGTTTGTCTCACTGTAGAGATTGAGTATGCTGGCTGGGTATAATGTTTGTCTCTCTGTAGAGAGTGAGTGTGTTGGCTGGGTATGATGTTTGTCTCACTGTAGAGAGTGAGTGTTGGTTGGGTATGATGTTTGTCTCACTGTAGAGAGTGAGTGTGTTTGCTGGGTATGATGTTTGTCTCACTGTAGAGAGTGAGTATGTTGGCTGGGTATGATGTTTGTCTCACTGTAGAAAGTGAGTGTGTTTGATGGGTGTGCTGGTTCTCTCACTGTAGAGAGTGAGTGTGTTGGTTTGGTATGATGTTTGTCTCACTGTAGAGAGTGAGTGTGTTTGCTGGGTATGATGTTTGTCTCACTGTAGAGAGTGAATGTGTTGGCTGGGTATGATGTTTGTCTCACTGTAGAGAGTGAGTGTTTTGGCTGGGTATGATGTTTTAATCCAAAGCCCATCAGTCCGCTGTTCTGAGTGTGTGATTGTGGTTTTGCAGGAGTGCCTGTGCTTCCTCCCGCAATTACAAGAAACGCACGAGCACCTGGCCACACGACAGCCTGTGTGTGTAGCAGCAGGCTTTGATCTTCACACAGCTGGGTGAAGAGCCTCTTGCTGGTAGGGAGACCCTTGATGAAGTTTACAATCTTGACTGCGGTTGCTAGGGTGTCACAGGTGTTAAGACAGTTTTTTAACAGCTGGTGCCTGACGATGTATCACGCAGAGGAAAATCAAGCTCTCCAGGGCTTTCTCCTTCAAGCGGCTCTTAAATCCATGATTTCTGACCATAATCACCCTGATTTCTGCCCATAATCGCCCTGATTTTTGCCTATAATCGCCCCAATTTCTGCCTATAATCACCATGATTTCTGCCCATAATGGCCTGATATCTGCCTATAATAGCCCTGATTTCTGCCCATAATCTCCCTGATTTCTGCCCATAATAGCCGTGATTTCTGCCTGTAATTGTCCTGATTTCTTCCTATAATCACCCCATTTCTGCCCATAATCGCCCTGATTTCTGCCTGTAATTGCCCTGATTTCTGCCCATAATCATGCTAATTTCTGCCCATAATCACCCTGATTTCTGCCCATAATCACCCTGATTTTTGCCTATAATCGCCCTGATTTCTGCCCATAATTGCCCTGATTTCTGCCAATAATCACCCTGATTTTTGCCCGTAATCGCCCTGATTTCTGCCCGTAATCACCCTGATTTCTGCCCATAATTGCCCTGATTTTTGCCCGTAATCACCCTGATTTCTGCCCATAATTGTCCTGATTTCTGCCCATAATCGCCATGATTTCTGCCCATATTCGCACCATACACAGGTGGAAAATCTCACGACGCCTCCACAACAATGTTTGTGATACCAGGAAGGGAATTGCAGTGCTGTCCACTAGGGGGCAGCACTAGCCCTACAGACAGGCAGTTTTAATCACATCAGCTGTGGCCCACTTTCTATTCATGGGCTCTATAAAGCCGCGTTTCCACCGCAGGAACTATACCCCGGAACTAGGAACCTTTTGAGGAACTCAGTGCGTTTCCACCGCAGGAACTAGGGTCTAAATTTAGTTCTGGGGGCTTTGTTTTACCCCCCAAAACGTTCCTGCTCGGGGGGTAGTACTTTCCGAAAGTACAGGAACCTTTTGGGTGGAGCTTGCAGCGCTGAACATTTCTGATTGGTCGAGTACTCGTAGCATTTGTGTTGTATTTATTTTCCGCCATTACCCGCCATGTTTGAAAATATGCAGCGGCAAACCAATTTATTTTCATAATAACTTCAAATCAAACTTGTATGTTATGCGGAATTTTAACGTGTGCTCTTCTGTTCTTTTCTTGCTTTAGTATTCGTTTTATAAAATGCTAAGCATTCGTGCTGGGACAGCATATTACGTAGGCTACCAAAACATTCAAACGGATTAATTCGGTTGCTGAATATTTTCTTCCGGATTTTCTTTGTTAGCCCGTTGTAATTGACTCAAAACGTTTGATACAGTTATGTGAGGTATGCGGTAGTTCTGCATAATTAACATTGGTGATACAGTAGCCTACAAGCAAACTGGAAATCCGCACTTTTTAATCGGGTAAAATAACAGGTTAATTCTAGTAATCTTCGCTTTAGCTTTTTCAGACTGCCGTAATTTTACTCAATTTTACTGCCATTTTTCAATTCCACGAAAAGACCAGGAAGACTATGGACTCATTTATGGTGCATGGTTCGCATCTGGAGGGCACACTTCGCTGCTCGGCTAGCAGTAACTTCGAAGGAAAGCAAACGGTGGCTGTACCACTACTAATTTACATTTTCACGCAAGTCCGAGTTTTCGTTCTATTCTTGTCATTTTGCGATTAGCCTATGGAATTGACGACGAGAAAGTAATAAAACAGCAAATTGTTTACAACGTGTGCATGTTTTCTGCTGTTAATGAATGTGTTTGAGAGGATATATGAAAATCAATAAATACAAAAGTAACCATATATAGTCATTGTTGGTAACCCGTTGTATATTTGGAATAAACCCCTCCGGGCTGTCCCGGTTATTAGAAAATAATGTAGGCTACTTCGGTGGTAGTATGGGGTTACAGAAGAAATCATATGACAGATGGACCGACGACAACGTCAGTGGGCTAATTTGCCTAATCTTCGCGGTACTTTAGACCCCGGTGGAAACGCAGACAACCATTGGCTGAAGGAACCTTTTAGTTCCTGGTAAAGTAGTTCCTGGGACTGAAAGTTTTGGGTAATTTTGGTGGAAACGCGGCTTAAGAGGCCCGACTTGCAGGCCTAGGAGGAGGGTTTTCGCAGTTGTGGTGCCGACAGTGGATTCTGTTTTTTTTCTGTGGTTTTTCTTATTCCTTTTCCTTGGAGGCTTGGTCTCCAGATTGGCCTTTTCCTTAGGATTTCTGTTATGTTTTGAGTTTTCATGTAATAAAAGGTGGTAGCCAGACATTTCTTTTGATTTCATCCTGTCTGTTCACCATGTGACCAGTGGCCACCCCCAGCCCTGCATCACAGGTTGTAAAATAGCGCAGAGGATATTTTTCTCAAACTGCCCATTGCATACTAAAAAGTAAGCAGTAAACAGTATGCAGCATGCTCAGCAGTGCATTTTGAGGATGTGGTAGTTAGGGGGCTGGTTGTGACACTGCCCTGCATTAAACCTCCAGAGGGGGGTGCTGTTTCTGCTCCTCCGTGCACTTCTTACTGAGCTGCAGGTTATTTCTGAAGCCCATGAATGGGTTCAGGACTCTTCCTCACACACTGATGCTGTGTTCTGGAGTCTTCCTCACTCACTGATGCTGTGTTCTGGACTCTTCCTCACACACTGATGCTGTGTTCTGGAGTCTTCCTCACTCACTGATGCTGTGTTCTGGAGTCTTCCTCACTCACTAATGCTGTGTCCTGTAGTCTTCCTCACTCACTGATGCTGGGTTCAGGACTCTTCCTCACTCACTGATGCTGTGTCCTGGAGTCTTCCTCACTCACTGATGCTGGGTTCAGGACTCTTCCTCACTCACTGATGCTGTGTTCTGGAGTCTTCCTCACTCACTGGTGTTGTGTTCTGCACTCTTCCTCACTCACTGATGCGGTGTCCTGGACTCTTCCTCACTCACTGATGCTGTTTCCTGGACTCTTCCTCACTCACTGATGCTGTGTTCTGGAATCTTCCTCACTCACTGATGCTGTGTTCTGGACTCTTCCTCACTCACTGATGCTGTGTCCTGGACTCTTCCTCACTCACTGATGCTGTGTTCTGGAGTCTTCCTCACTCACTGATGCTGTGTCCTGGAGTCTTCCTCACTCACTGATGCTGTGTTCTGGAGTCTACCTCACTCACTGAAGGCCCTGGGTGCAATGTGGCCTATCAGGTGTCATCAGAGCTGAACACCTCCCTTCAGCCATGACCTCATAAACTGTGGCCAGTTACAGAAAGAGCCAGAATATCATGGGTAACGGTGTGTTTGTCTCCTGCAGCATTACTCAGTACTAACTGATAATGTAAAACAATCACACACACACACACTCACACACAACTTTTTTTTTTGCTTAAGTTTGTCCGTTGTGTCCAACGATGACAATCCTGCTTCTGCTACTTGTGAGTCTTCTTGTGGCTGTGGAGCCCAATCCACGATTAACACTGTCTGCCACAAACAGAACAGGTGAAAGCACTGACTGGGGGTGTGGATGTGGTGCTGGCTTCATGTCTCTTTAGTAGTTTCCTGGTCCGTCGATCACCTCGGTCCTCCTCGAGCTTATGCACCCCTTGTTGGCAGAGCTGCCGCCAGGTGGAGCGTTGAGTGGCAGTGTCCTCCAGCTGGGTCGAGTTCAGGCCGCACTTCTTCATGACAGCTTTCAGTTGGTCTTTATATCGCTTTTTCTGGCCCTCTGCCGAGCGACGGCCAAGGTGCAACAGCACTTTACGTGGTAAGCGTTCTTTTGGCATCCTGATGATGTGGCCGAGCCAGCGAAGTTGGTGCTGGCTGACGGTAGCCTCCATACTGATGCAGTTGGTCTTGCAGAGTACTTCATTATGGGGCACTCGGTCACGCCAGGTCATCCTCAGGATACATTGCAGACATCTGATATGGAAGGCCTCGAGCATCCTGAGGTGGCGACTGTACAGGGTCCATGCCTCACAGCTGTAGAGGAGAGTTGTGATGACAACTGCCAAGTCAACCGATATTTTGGTGTGGAGGTTGAGGTCTTTATTTTGAAAGACCCTTCTCCTGAGTCTGCCAAATGAAGATGATGCCTGTTTGATCTGGTTTTGTATCTCCCCTTCGATGCTGCCGAGGAAACTGCCCAGGTATTTGAAAGATTACAAGTGATTTGTTGGAGATGGTGAAGGTTGGTAAATGAGATGGGGGAGTAGATGCCCACTGGGATATTACTTTGGTCTTTGCCACATTTACAGAGAGACCCAGCCTACCATACGCCCTTGCAGCAGCTGCAAGGGTAGCTTGCAGTGCCTCTGGTGTGTGGGCCGCAACTGCACAGTCATCTGCGTACTGTAGCTCGATGACATGCTCAGATGTTATTTTTGTGACCGCTTGAAGCCTTCGGATGTTAAACAGTTGCTGTCTGAAGTCGACAGTAACCCCACTGTCCTTCTTGATCCTCTCATGGAGCAGCAATGTCACACACAGGAGGAAGATGTTAAAAAGAACTGGAGCAAGGATGCGCCCCTGACATACACCGGTGCACACCCTGAAGGGCTCGGATTCCTGGCCTCCAATAGTCACCCATGCCATCATCCCCACTGTAGGAATTACTCACACACACACACGCACACTCACACATATATACATACTCACTCTCACACACAGACACACACACACACACACTCACACACATATATATATATACACACACACATCCACACACACTCACACACATATACAAACACTCACTCACACTTACTTATGCTTGCTTGCTTATGGCAGTCCATCGATGTTGATGATGACGTTGCTCCAGATTAATTTGTTGGGGGTTTATTGTGGCTGTGCAGGCCAATGCGTGATCCGCAAGTCGTGCCACATGAGGGGCGGGGGTATACGGCACAGGAAAGGGGGCCCTGCAGCACTTTGGTGCCTCTGTGCACGCCGCTGCATTCTCCTCTCTGTAGCCTGCTCCTGAAGGCGAGTGATTCCCTGGTGGCAGGTGGAGCTCCAGGTGTGGCGATCAGCAGCCAGGGACTCTAGTGCTGGTGGTTTGATGTTGCACTTCTTCGGGAGGATTTTTAGGTGATCCTTGAAGCGCTTTTTCTGGCCCCCAGCAGACCTATAACCATCCAAGAGCTGGCCATAGAGGATCTGTCTAGGAAGGCGGTGGGCAGGCATGCGGATCACATGCCCGACACAACGCATGTGTCTTTGCGCAAGAAACACGGCAATGCTGGGTGTGTGGGTCCGGTCGTGGATTGCCACATAGGGCACCCTGTCTTCCCAGGACACACCCAGGATCGTTTGGAGGCAGCGGATGTGGAAGGCCTCTAGAGCTCGCATGTGCCTCTGGTAGGGGGTCCAGGTTTCTGAACCATAAAGCAGTGTGGAGAGGCAAACTGCCTTGTACACAGCTGCTTTGGTGGAGATGGTTAGCATCCTGTTCTGGAAGACCCTGGACTTGAGCCTGCCGAAGGCAGCAGAGGCCAGCCCAATGCGAACCTGGGTGTCATTGTCGATGTTGCAGGAGTGAGTTACACACACTCACACTCACACACATATACACACACACAGACACACTCACACTCACACATACACACACACACACACACATATATACACTCACACACACACACACCCATGGTCGTTTATAAGTGTAATGCATGGCTGTGTGGTCGTTATCGAGTATTTATGCACACCCAGAGAAGTGGAGCTTCTCCACAAACCACAGTCTGCACCGCTCTGTTTCCACAGATGAACATGTAGCACATCTCTCAGGTCTGTCATTACCCACAATGTATCTGAAGGAACAGGTCAAATTGAAAGCAACGATTAATTTGTAAAAAACTCAAAAGTGGGGGAAACTAATGTACTCCGCCCGTACACGCTGATCCTCAAAACCTCTCTGAGCCTGTAGGGTGGTGGGAAGCTGAGTGAGCTCTTCCTGGCGAACCGCGGGTGGAATAAGCAGCTTTCACCTGCCCAGTGGAATGTTTGCATTGCACGCTGGCAGATCATCCTCGGCTGCCACCCGTCCAGATTTCAGAGTTCAGTTCTCTCCGAACTCTCTCTCTCTATCTGCCAGAAAAAACGTTTTTTAACACACATGCATTTTGAATAAAACATGCACTTTTTGGAATTTTAATTTTTCACACACACACACACACACACATATATATCTATATATATATATATACATATATATACACTCACTGGCCGCTTCATTAGGTACTTGCTAGTACCGGGTGTGGTCTTCTGCTGCCTTAGCCCATCTGCTTCAGGGTTTGACGTGTTGTGTGTTCAGAGATGCTCTTCTGCATACCTTGGTTGTAATGAGTGTTTATTTGAGTTACTGTTGCCTTTCTATCAGCTCGAACCAATCTGGCCATGCTCTTCTGGGAAGGCTTTATACTAGATGTTGGAGCACTGCTGCCCTGATTTGCTTTCATTCAGCCAGAAGAGCATTGCTGAGGTCAGGCACTGATTGGGTGATTAGGCCTGGCTTGCAGTTGGCTTTCCAAGTTGATACCAAAGGTTGTTGGATGGGGTTGAGGTCAGGGCTCTGTGCAGGCCAGTCAAGCTCCACACCATTCTTGACAAAACCATTTCTACTGTTGGGGAAACACAAAATCATCTAGAATGTGATTGTATGCTGTGCTCATATAATGTATGTCTTTACAATAAGGGCGGTATGTATTACTTCATAATAAGAGATGGCGTGTATGTCTTGATAATACAGGTGGGGTGTGTGACCTCATAATGAGGGAGGGTTTGTGTGACTTCATAATGAGGGGTGATATATATGACCTCATGGTGGGGGATGGCGTGTATGACCTCATAATGAGGGGTGGGGTGTATGACCTCATAATGAGGCGTGGGGTGTATGACCTCATAATGAGAGGTGAGGTGTATGACCTCATAATGAGAGGTGGGTTGTATGACCTCATAATGAGGGGTGATATATATGACCTCATGGTGGGGGATGGCGTGTATGACCTCATAATGAGAGGTGAGGTGTATGACTTCATAATGAGAGGTGATGTGTATGACTTCATAATGAGAGGTGAGGTGTATGACTTCATAATGAGAGGTGAGGTGTATGACTTCATAATGAAGAGTGGGGTGTATGACCTCATAATGAAGGCAGAACCTGGTAGAACCCTGGCAGCATCCAGTTCCTCATTTGGCGCCGCAGATGGCTGCCTCGGTGTGTTGACCAAAGCAAATTCCTCGTATGTGTAAATGTACTTGGCAATAAATTCGATTCTGATTCTGATTCTGATTCTGATTCTGATTCTGATTCTCATGACAGTAATGACCACCGCACCTCCCGAAATCCATTGCTGCCCTCTGCCAGGTAGATCACATAGCAGTGCAATGACCCTGCTTTATACACACTGTAGATAACCTCTAACCATGAGTTCTACCCAGAGAGAAAGTCCCTCGAACAGCTTTGATCCACTATTGATCAGACTTGATCAGCCAACTGGGAGAGTATAAAACAAGCGAATTACAGGAGAGACAAGCACAAGTAAGAGCTGAAGCAGCACAGGTAAGATCTGAAGAAGACGAGGCCTCACTGGATCTGGACTGGGTTGTGAATCACTTACTAGCTGAAATTTTTGTTTTCTTCTCTTCAATATTAGTTGAAATATGGATGAAATGTTTTCATGCTTTTCTCCAAATGATTTGACTAAAAGCAATAAAAGAATCTTTAGTATGTATTTAGTTGATGATGATTCATACACTTATGAGGCTGGGACAGTGTTATTCTGGTTAAGTCAGCCAGGTATCCTCCAGTAACCTGATGTCCTCATTGAGAGATGTCCTCCGATCAGATATTCCTTCTCTGTAGTACTGTGTATGGGCTATAGGATGTAAAATAGTCACTGGCTCTCGTAATATTGCGTCTGCACCGTAGGGTGTAAAATAGTCACTGGCTCTCCTATAGTACTGTGTGTGGCCTGTAGGGTGTAAAATAGTCACTGGCCCTCCTGTAGTACTGTGTGTGGCCTGTAGGGTGTAAAATAGTCACTGGCCCTCCTGTAGTACTGTGTGTGGCCTGTAGGGTGTAAAATAGTTACTGGCTCTCCTATAGTACTGTGTGTGGCCTGTACTGTCTAAAATAGTCACTGGATCTCCTGTAGTACTGTGTGGCCTGTAGTGTGTAAAATCGTCACTGGCTCTCCTGTAGTACTGCGTGTTGCCTGTAGTGTGTAAAATCGTCACTGGCTCTCCTGTAGTACTGTGTGTTGCCTGTAGGGTGTAAAATCGTCACTGGCTCTCCTGTAGTACTGTGTGTTGCCGTTAGGGGGTAAATTAATCACTGGCTCTCCTATTGTACTGTGTGGCCTGTACTGTTTGTGTGGCCTGTAGGTTGTGGAATAATCACTGGCTCTCCTGTCGTACTGTGTGTGGCCTGTAGTGTGTAAAATTGCATCAATACACAGCAAAAAACGTGTTTTGTTAGACTAGGATGGCTGGCTGCATGTATGGTCTGTGAAACTGCACTTTTGGAGTTTCAGATGATTCTTGGGTCATGGAAAATGTGAATCACAGAAATAATAATGATATCTATTATTATTATTATTATTATAAAACCCAAAATATTTTTTCACAAGTGTTCACTGCAGTACCCAGCCAGAGTGATAGGGGGAGACAAAGGAATATGTAATAATGAGAACAAGCTATTCAGCCCATCTTGGATTATAATTAACATACAAAATAGTTCTCCAGCACTGTATCAGACCTGAAATTGAATATCTCCACAAATCACGGAATACAATGTAAAAACAATAGAATAATGCAGAAGATGAGTGGTGGATACTTACTTAAGTTATACTTGCCAGACAGTGTCCACAAATCACATTCATCTCTGTCCTCTTGGTCTTCACTAATCCACTGAGTGATTGGTGGAGCTTGATGATGATACCACAACTGTATTATCCCTATTCTACCATGTGTGGTAGATATCACATTGTAATTCCACACTCTCTCTCTCACACCCGTCTCCCTCACCCCCTCTCTCCCTCCCCCTCTTTCTCTCTCACCCCCTCTCCCTCTCTCACTCTTCCCCCTCTCCCTCTCTCCCCTCCTCTCCCTCTCTTACTCCGTCTCTCTCTCACCCCCCTCTCCCTCTCTCACCCCTCCTCTCCCTCACTCCCCATCTCTCTCTCACCCCCTCCCTCTCTCCCCCTCTCCCTCTCTCTCCCTCTCCCTCCTTCTCTCTCTTCCTCTCACTCCCTCTCCTCCTCTCCCCCCTCTCTCCCTCTCACCTTCTCTCTCCCTCTCACCCTCCCCCCCCCCTCTCTGTTGTGTGCAGGGTGTAGTCGTGTCCTCCACAGTCCTCCTCCTGCTCCTGCTCTCCGCAGTGCTCTGTCCCACCCTTCACAGCTATGAACTGGCCTTTCGGGACAGAGAGAAGGTGCAAGCTACAGCTGCCTTTGTTTCCTCCACCATTTAGCCCAAACTGAAGGCCATGCAGGACAGCAAGCAGCAGTACGAGGAGAACATCGGGAAGCTGTTGACCCGCTTTGGCAAGGGGTCCCCTGAGGCGAGGAGAAAGGCGGAACAGGCACTGTCCCTGCTCCTGAAGAGCGTGGGGATGCTGGCCAAAGCCGACTCCGTCTTCGCCACCACGGCTCCCTACCACAACTTCATCCTGGCCTTCGTCCCTCAGGACCTGCCTGACGTCACCCTGACGAAGAAGCAGTTTGTGGAGGTCAACCGGAAGTTGGACTCCATCAGTCTGAAAGTGTTGCTGCTGCTGACTGCGGTGCAGTGGTCCTGCTACGCCAGCGAGTACTCGGAGGCTGAGGCTGAGATCGAGAACGCCTGGGAAAAGTTCACCGAATTCATAAATTCCAAGTTTTCCCAGGAGGAGGACAAGGTGAAGTGTGGCCAGCTTCTACCGCTACCTGACCCAGGAGGGGCCCTCGCTTCGGGTCAACCTCTTCACCATCCTGGTGGAGAAGTTCAGAGGCAACATCACTGCCGTGATGGAGTACAGCCACCACTTCTCCACAGTGATGCTGAGGGGTCTCCAGCTTCAACTGTATTACCACATGATGAGGGGCTACAACAAGGGAGAGGCCAAGGCCACTGAGTTTGCTCAGAAGTACAACCAGGTGTTGAAGGCCGAGCAGAACGCTCTGCTTTACTGCATCCAAAACTACCAGAAGTGGATCAAGAATGATGTGCAGGTAATAGGCGAAAGGTCTACATGGCAAGACAGCAAAGACTTGGCTTTGAACATCAAGAAATTTCTGGATGAGAAGTACTTCTGGCTGGACTGGGTGATGGTAGTGTACAGTAACGACGAAACCGGACTCTCTTCCACTGGACGTCACATGGAAATTCCAACCCAAGACCGAGTCGTCATCCTGTTCAACCGAAAGAAGTAGAGGAAAGTAGAGGAAAACGAGAAAGATGAGGTGAGAAAGTATTTGTCAACAACAGAGAATATACGCACAGTAAGTTATCCTGGTGTTATCACCTATAAGGAGATTACACGTCTTTGTGGATTTGAGGATCCTGTAGATGTCCTGAAAAAGGAGGTTGTGTCTCAGCCTTACGTAGCTGGGCTCCATGCAGGACCATCATATGGAAAGATCTACCAAACAGATGATTTGGGATCAGAAAAAGTTACGTGCCTCGCAGGCTATATTGTGACGTACGCAACAGACTACACCGTATTTCTGGAGAGGGAAGGGCAGTCCCCACCCCCCTGCTCCTCAAATCCCTGCTTGAATGGTGAATGTGTGGTGATAAAGGAAACTTCCGGAGAGTTCTGCAAGTGCCACAAGAACTTCTACGGTGAGAAGTGTGAGCTCAACGTGCTGGACGAGCTGGACTGGAAGCAGCGCCAGGAGAAGATCAGCGGCATCCTCTCGCAGCCAGTGCCCGACCTGGCGTCCAGCATGCTCAAGCTCACAGCCCTGCTGGAGAGCAAACCCCGACCTGGCGTCCAGCATGCTCAAGCTCACAGCCCTGCTGGAGAGCAACAAGCAGTCAGAGGACTGCTGATCGCGCCCGTCCTGCTCCTTATTTTAATGGCTTCTGCTCTGCACCATAGCTGATATCCACAAATTAATATCCATAATCATTTATAGTTGCCCATTAGGTAACCATAATGATTTATTGACAGTGGGGTGGTTCCTTGTAATTTATTACATAGTATAATGATGTCATTGGCTGTTGCTTGGTAGCAAACAAACATTTTTTGATGAATGAGAAGCATAAATAAATCTTCCTATATCAAACAGAGCCTTCTGCAATAAACCTTCCAGCACCACCAATGTGTGAATAATTATTTAAATGTTCTTTGCATGGTTATCGTATCTCCACAAAGTAAAATTGAGCACTTAGTCCAGGAGGAGCACCACCATTTTCTGTGAATGAGTGAATCTGAGGGATCTCACACTAGAACACCATTTTCTGAGAAAGTTCATTGCTGTACAAAAAAACACTCCTTTATTGGCATAAAATAAAATAAAAAAGTTCAATAGAATAAAACAGTATATTATAGTCATCTCAGCAGTAATGACAGGTCATACACAGCACAGTCATCTCAGCGGTGATGACAGGTCATACACAGCACAGTCATCTCAGCGGTGATGACAGGTCATACACAGCACAGTCATCTCAGCGGTGATGACAGGTCATACACAGCACAGTCATCTCAGCGGTAATGACAGGTCATACACAGTCATCTCAGCGGTAATGACAGGTCATACACAGCACAGTCATCTCAGCGGTGATGACAGGTCATACACAGCACAGTCATCTCAGCGGTGATGACAGGTCATACACAGCACAGTCATCTCAGCGGTAATGACAGGTCATACACAGCACAGTCATCTCAGCGGTAATGACAGGTCATACACGGCACAGTCATCTCAGCTGCAGGATGCAGCCAGCTCTGTTACTTTGACACAGGACTGCAATTAATTGTGTGAGTGAACCTGGAGCTATTTGGTACATGGTCATGTTTTTTAGTCCTTATAATTTTAGCTTTACATTTAAACATAAATATGATATACATACAAACAGTATCTTTATACTTATATAGCCTAATAAATAGGCACAATTTTATAAATAAATCTACATAATAAAGCGAATGTCCTGCTAGTCTCAGGGCCATACGAGCTGTAAGTGAAAGCTTTAACTCGTGATTTTTAAGCCTATTCAACTTTACATTTATTTGGCAAAGACACCTGGCCCTGATAAACGCAGCCTAAGGCTGTTTAGTGTTTAGTGTCTGTGCTAAAGCCTGTGTTTCTCGGTCAGCCATTCGGCGAGATCCACAAACACTAATGCTACAAGTTACAATGTCCTTCCGCAAAATCGGCATGAAATAGTCATCTAGTTCTTCTCAAACGAAAGAGGAAGAAGGTGTGTGAGCGAGCGAGCAAGCGAGCGAGGCTCGCTTATTCTCCACGCTAGTAATCTCGCGCAGGAACTGCGTCCGCAGTAAACTTTGGCCGAGGGCGAAAAAATAAAAACAAAAATAATAATAAGAAAAAATAACCCATGAAACGTAGGGTTGCATTGGATGATACCCCAATTAAAATGCAGTGGCTTAAATGACTAGCAGTAGGCCACACTTAGATGCTTTACGAATATTTGTCAAGCGGAAGTTATAGCAATAGGAAGTCTGAAAAAAGAAGTTAAGAAACACAAAAAACAAACCGTGTGCCAAGTTATTATAAATCTGGCCTCGAAAGGAGAGCGAAGAAGGAGATGGATACCCACGTCAAAGAAGGACAACTTTACGTACAGCACCAAAAGTTTGGCAAGGTAAGAGCTGCAAACAAATATCCATATATCGATCGTCATATAACGGAGAAAACAGCCGCGTGCCCGTGGAATTTGAAATATGACACTTAACTGTCTTCTGTTTGAAGTATGGGGCGTTGTTTTGAGTCATCCATATCAAGGATTATGCTTTTAAAGACTTTTTCAACGGACCGCGAACTGTTGCTGTTTTCGCGATGATCTATATTTCGAATTTCACGCGTGCTGTTCAGGCCCCTGCCACCAAAAGTCATGAACTTACAAAGTGCAAAGAAAAAAAAAACACTGTGGGTTAGATATAGTTACATTGTATGTCTAAATCATTTAGATTGATCTACTGATTTCAGAACTATATCCACATTCAGTCACGTGAGCGCATGGAATTGCATCTAATGTCAAACGCTAGCCAACTTTTTTTAAATACTGTTTCAAGAGATAAGTTACTGGTGTTGCTTTAAAAGAAGAAAATCGCTGGGTATTAACCGCAGTTTATTGCAACGTTAGGCTACTAGTAAACCAGGATTCTTTCTTTTTTTTGGAATTTAAATAGGCTGCGTATTGGCGACATGCATTGAGACATTAAATGACTACCTAATTTGGGTCGCTTTATGTAGCCGACACAGTAGAGGCTACATCGACCACAAATGCTCGCGCTCGCGCGTGTGACGGAAAATGTGACATAAGAGTGTGCAAGCTGGAATGACCACAAGCTTCAGAATGTTTTATTTTTGACGTGTAGTATTATTTTGATCCACAGAGACCACTGTTTCCATTACAAGCTGAAAATGAGATGTCAAAAAGTATGCGTTTACTTTAAGTAGGCTACCCATAGGTAACCATAGGTTACTCATTCGTAGAAGGGCAGTGCTCCGCTGTGCTCGTGCAGTCGCGATTTGTTTCTTCATTTCTTCAAGCTCTGAAGCAGCGTTCGACTTTTAAAATGTCATTCTACCGAAGTCCTTTTAGTGTTCTGAGTTTAAGAACACTTAAATCGCGTTTGCATTTGAGAAGAGTAGTTTTCCTGGCAGAGTTGGATCTCATGCATGTCTGAACAGAATTTTGCTGTACAACGCAATGGGTTCTGGTACAGTGAAGCGTCCTGACTGTGTCTGTCTTTTAACCTCCTTGGCTTGTACTTTCGATTACCTTTCTGTCTAGGCAGAGTGTTTGTCATCCGAACAGGCATCCAGTCACACACACACAGAGCCCTCAGCAGGACACACACACACTTTAGGGATGCAAACCCGTGTGTGTCTCTGGCACTGTGTTGTCCTCTCTCCCCGGTCTGTGTGTTAACATACTGCCATCTGGGTGTGTGATTACCAACCCTGCAGTCTGGCTCGGCCTTGCCCCCTACACAGCCTCGCTCTCTCCGTCTCCCTGCTCTCAAAACCCTGCAGTGCCAACACCACAGCCTTCCTCTTCTGGGGCCGAAAAGAGCTGTGATGCTGCTAACTGTGATGCTGCAGAGCATCCCAGAGCGTCTAGCACAGATGCTAATGAGATTTAGAGCAGAGCATTTAGCACAGATGCTAATGAGACTTAGAGCAGAGCATTTAGCACAGATGCTAATGAGACTTAGAGCAGAGCATTTAGCACAGACGCTAATGAGACTTAGAGCAGAGCATTTAGCACAGACACTAAAGAGATTTAGAGCAGAGCATTTAGCACAGATGCTAATGAGACTTAGAGCAGAGCATTTAGCACAGATGCTAATGAGACTTAGAGCAGAGCGTTTAGCACAGACGCTAATGAGACTTAGAGCAGAGCATTTAGCACAGACGCTAATGAGACTTAGAGCAGAGCATTTAGCACAGACGCTAATGAGACTTAGAGCAGAGCATTTAGCACAGACGCTAATGAGACTTAGAGCAGAGCATTTAGCACAGACGCTAATGAGACTTAGAGCAGAGCATTTAGCACAGACGCTAATGAGACTTAGAGCAGAGCGTTTAGCACAGACGCTAATGAGACTTAGAGCAGAGCGTTTAGCACAGATGCTAATGAGACTTAGAGCAGAGCGTTTAGCACAGACGCTAATGAGACTTAGAGCAGAGCGTTTAGCACAGACGCTAAAGAGACTTAGAGCAGAGCAGTCAGCACAGACACTAAAGAGATTTAGAGCAGAGCAGTCAGCACAGACACTAAAGAGATTTAGAGCAGAGCAGTCAGCACAGACACTAAAGAGATTTAGAGCAGAGCAGTCAGCACAGACACTAAAGAGATTTAGAGCAGAGCAGTCAGCACAGACACTAAAGAGATTTAGAGCAGAGCGTTTAGCACAGACAGCAGGGCGATTTAGCACACAGCATTTAATAGAGTGACTTTTTTACAGTAGAACTAATAGCCGAGTGACAATGACAGACTGGGGTGTTGCACTATGAGGGATCAGAGTCCTGCAGTGTCTCACAAATGGTAGTTTGGTAGCATGTAGCTCAAACGGTTTGGTGAAAAGATGAGAAATGCAGAATCCTGATGTCACGCTGATTCTAGACTGATATGATGTCACTCAAACAGTAGAGTGATGTGGTTAAATACTAAGTAATACTGCTTGTGGGGTTTAATGCAATGCTAGTATGTCAACGCTACATCCACGCTAGTAGCACTGTTTCTGTTTGGTGTAGGGCTTGGTAAGGCTGAAAGGAAGTCTTTCACTGGCGAGCAAGCTGAGTTTGAGAGAAGGAGAGCACGCTTTTTAACTCTCTTCCTAATTTACAGTCCTTCTGTCATCCTGCAACGCAGCAGTTAATATTTTCCTAACCTTTTTCCTTTCTGTCAACTGTTTTTATTATTATTCTCCAGTTTGGTGAATGGCGAGCTCAGTCCCAAACTCTCCAAACATGTGACTTCAGTTAAATAAACCCCATCATGCTGTAAAGGAGGAAGAGAGAGAGAGGGCGGGGACTGAAAACGTTCAGCCCACTAAACACTTGCATTCTTTTATTCCTCACTTTCTCTCTTAAATGTCCCATAGAGGACGCATTTTGGCCATGGTGTCCAGTAAATCTTTGACTTTGGACCCGTATAATTTCATACAGATAGTGTGCTTTATGGGGAGTTTATGAGAGACTCTCTCAGTCATGCTGATACTAGGGGACAGGTTTGGACCCTGATCTAGATCATTTGTATTTGTGTACATGACGGATACAGTAAGGATATGGACAGAGGAACACGCTCTTAGATCAGCAAGGTTTAGGTATCTGTTAAGGCTCTGTTCCAGTGTGTGGATGGGCGCCATGGTCTGGTATCTGTTAAGGCTCTGTTCCAGTGTGTGGATGGGCCCCATAGTCTGGTATCTGTTAAGGCTCTGTTCCAGTGTGTGGATAGGCCCCATGGTCTGGTATCTGTTAAGGCTCTGTTCCAGTGTGTGGATGGGCGCCATGGTCTGGTATCTGTTAAGGCTCTGTTCCAGTGTGTGGATAGGCCCCATGGTCTGGTATCTGTTAAGGCTCTGTTCCAGTGTGTGGATGGGCCCCAGGGTCTGGTATCTGTTAAGGCTCTGTTCCAGTGTGTGGATAGGCCCCATGGTCTGGTATCTGTTAAGCCTCTGATGCAATGTGTGGGTGGGCTCTGATGCAATGTGTGGATGGGCTCTGATGGAGTGTGTGGATGGGCTGGATGGGCTCTGATGCAGTGTGTGGATGGGCTCTAATGCAGTGTGTTGATGGGCTCTGATGCAGTGTGTGGATGGGCTCTGATGCAATGTGTGGATGGGCTCTGATGGAGTGTGTGGATGGGCTGGATGGGCTCTGATGGAGTGTGTGGATGGGCAGGATGGGCTGTGATGCAGTGTGTGGATGGGCTCTAATGCAGTGTGTTGATGGGCTCTGATGCAGTGTGTTGATGGGCTCTGATGCAGTGTGTGGATGGGCTCTGATGCAGTGTGTGGATGGGCTCTAATGCAGTGTGTTGATGGGCTCTGATGCAGTGTGTGGATGGGCTCTGATGCAGTGTGTGGATGCGCTCTGATGCAGTGACTGTGCAGCTCTGCAGAGAGACAGGGTAGAGAGTGAGATTTCAGATCCACACAAACACACAGACACACAAATACATACGCACACAGACACACAGACACACAAACACATACATACAAATACATACACACACACACACAGGACCTGGCAGGAAGAGGATGAGGGTTTTGAGGAAGTTGATGTCAGTGCTTGTCTCCCCCCAGCTATTTGGCACATGTTCATATGTTCCAGCATGGAGGGGGGGCGGGGGGCGGAGTTTCTCTCTCTTTCTCTCTTTCTTCCTCTAACTTGCTCTTAACTGATGCAACCATCACTGTGATAAACCAGGTTTTAGTGTTTAGAATAGTGCTAGGTACAGGGGTCCCTACACTAAGTGCTGATTGGTACAGGGGTTCCTATTTTAGGTGCTGGTTGGTGCAGGGATCCCTATACTAAGTGCTGATTGGTACAGGGGTTCTTATAGTAGGTGTTAATTGGTGCAGGGGTCCCAATACTAAGTGAAGGGAATCATGCGTTATGCACCATTAGTGAAGTCTTTTGCATGCTTGGAGAATTTCAGAGGTAACACTTCTTAGGCAGTGGGCAGGGCTTTGGACAGTATGAAGTAATGGTGGGCGGGGCTTTGGGCAGTATGAAGTAATTGTGGGTGGGGCTTTGGGCAGTATGAAGTAATGGTGGGCGGGGCTTTGGGCAGTATGAAGTAATGGTGGGCGGGGTTTTGTGCAGTATGAAGTAATGGTGGGCGGGGCTTTGGGCAGTATGAAGAAGTGTGTTGCAGGGGGCGGAGCTGCAGTGTGTTGCAGGGGCGGAGCTGCAGTGTGTTGCAGGGGGCAGACCTGCAGTGTGTTGCAGGGGCGGAGCTGCAGTGTGTTGCAGGGGGCGGAGCTGCAGTGTGTTGCAGGGGGCAGAGCTGCAGTGTGTTGCAGGGGGCGGAGCTGCAGTGTGTTGCAGGGGGCGGAGCTGCAGTGTGTTGCAGGGGGCGGAGCTGCAGTGTGTTGCAGGGGGCGGAGCTGCAGTGTGTTGCAGGGGGCGGAGCTGCAGTGTGTTGCAGGGGGCGGAGCTGCAGTGTGTTGCAGGGGGCGGAGCTGCAGTGTGTTGCAGGGGGCAGACCTGCAGTGTGTTGCAGGGGCGGAGCTGCAGTGTGTTGCAGGGGGCGGAGCTGCAGTGTGTTGCAGGGGGCGGAGCTGCAGTGTGTTGCAGGGGGCGGAGCTGCAGTGTGTTGCAGGGGGCGGAGCTGCAGTGTGTTGCAGGGGGCGGAGCTGCAGTGTGTTGCAGGGGGCGGAGCTGCAGTGTGTTGCAGGGGGCGGAGCTGCAGTGTGTTGCAGGGGGCAGAGCTGCAGTGTGTTGCAGGGGGCGGAGCTGCAGTGTGTTGCAGGGGGCGGAGCTGCAGTGTGTTGCAGGGGCGGAGCTGCAGTGTGTTGCAGGGGGTGGAGCTGCAGTGTGTTGCAGGGGGTGGAGCTGCAGTGTGTTGCAGGGGGCGGAGCTGCAGTGTGTTGCAGGGGGCAGAGCTGCAGTGTGTTGCAGGGGGCGGAGCTGCAGTGTGTTGCAGGGGGCGGAGCTGCAGTGTGTTGCAGGGGGCAGAGCTGCAGTGTGTTGCAGGGGGCAGAGCTGCAGTGTGTTGCAGGGGCGGAGCTGCAGTGTGTTGCAGGGGGCAGAGCTGCAGTGTGTTGCAGGGGGCAGAGCTGCAGTGTGTTGCAGGGGGCGGAGCTGCAGTGTGTTGCAGGGGGCGGAGCTGCAGTGTGTTGCAGGGGGCGGAGCTGCAGTGTGTTGCAGGGGGCGGAGCTGCAGTGTGTTGCAGGGGCGGAGCTGCAGTGTGTTGCAGGGGGCGGAGCTGCAGTGTGTTGCAGGGGGCGGAGCTGCAGTGTGTTGCAGGGGGCGGAGCTGCAGTGTGTTGCAGGGGCGGAGCTGCAGTGTGTTGCAGGGGGCAGAGCTGCAGTGTGTTGCAGGGGGCAGAGCTGCAGTGTGTTGCAGGGGGCAGAGCTGCAGTGTGTTGCAGGGGGCGGAGCTGCAGTGTGGAATGGGACTTTCCCTCCTTGTCTCTGTTGGGCTGGTATTTGCATGCCGGTGGTGGTGAGATATTTGCATGGGATTTGGCTTTTGTTTCAGTATGAGCCGAACATGATGCAGCACACTCCCTGTGTGTGTGTGTGTGCGTGTGTGTATGTGTGCTTGTGTATGTGTGTGTGCCCGTGTGTGTGCGTGCATGCAAGGCTCAGCTGTCACAGTTTTAGTTCCAGTTCAGTTGTCTATTATAATCAGAGTGACAGAACATAAAGGCACCAGAGACACAAATGCACGTCTCTGCAGAGAGGCAATAAGTGCACAAGTTCCCCAAAGGTGTCAAAGATCTTTCACTTGATTGCAGTTGAAATGAATGTGTGTTTGTATCGACTGCCTGTAACGGGAAGCAGAAGGAAGAGCAGAAAACTGTTCACAGCGGATGACTGCAGTCTGAGAGCATGGCCAGAGCTTTGTAATCTTACTGAAGTAAATCAGTCATAACTGGCTCATTTCACAATGTGCAGAATGAGTGATGCTGGTTTGCTGAAATTTCAACTTCAACTTAAACTCCCCTCCCTCTCTTTCAAAGCTTTCAAAGCCTCTCTGTTTTTATCCTCTCAATCCCCCCCTCTTTATTCCCCCCTCTCAGTCTCTCCATCTCTTTGGTATGACGTAAAATGGGTACATATTGCCAAAGCGTATAAACAGTATGTTCCTGAACCTGCTCAAATAACATCTAAACCAGTAGTACCGACAGTGCTATAAGTCATGAGTTGTTGTACTAAAACTTAATGCTTAATGACTTCAGAAGAAGTTACTAATAATTGAAAAAGTAGTGGTAATAATCACTTTATCCCCTGTCTTTCTTTTCTGCTCCCCTTCCCTCCATCCTTCTCTCTCTCTCTCGCCTTTCTCTTCCCCCTCCCCCCCCTTTCTCCCCTTTCCTCCCTCTCTCTCTCCCCCTCCCCCACTCGCTCCACCTCCATCTCTCCCCCTCCCCCCCTCCACCTCCCTCTCTCCCCCTCCCTTTCTTTCTCTCTCCACCCCCTCTCTCTCCCCCACTCCCCCCCCCCCCCCCTCAGAAATGGAAGAAGAGCTGGTTTGTTCTGTACCCAGCCAGTCAGAATGGCATTGCCCGGCTGGAGTTCTTTGACTGCAGTGGTGGGACTGAGAAGCCCAGCAGCACTAAGAAGCTGGACAAGAAGATCATCCGTCTGTCCGAGTGCATCAGCATCCTGCCGGCCCTCACCGAGACCTGCCCCAAGGACAACATGGCCGCCTTCTGCGTGGAGACCAACGACAAGACCCACGTCTTCGCTGCCGAGAAGCAGACCTGCGCCGAGTGGGTGGAGAAGATGTGCGAGATCGCCTTTCAGGTGAGGCCCCGCCCATCCCGCCATGGAGGCTCCGCCCATCCCCCATGGAGGCTCCGCCCATCCCCAATGATGGCTCCGCCCATCCCACCATGGAGGCTCCGCCCATCCCGCCACCGAGGCTCCGCCCCTGCAGGCCTGTGATGGACCCTGAACATCAGTCGCAGGATGTTGCAGGGTTTTTCCTGGGGATGGGCGATATATTGTGACAATAATTACTGAATGCCATGACGTTCATGGCCACTATGTGGTGTATTTGCCTTTCTTTTCATCTTATTCTGTTTAATTATACCTGATGAGGTAAACGGGCACACTTCAGAGGCCACGTGAAATGCTTCCGGAAAAAGAACACCGCTGTTATCTATTGGGTGATCATAAGACAGCCAATCAGCAAGGCCTGGCAGCTCCATGCATTTGACAAAAACACATCACATGATCACATGAAAGCTGTACAGCCTTAGTGCTGATTGGCTGTCTTATCAACATCCAATAGATAACAGTGGTTACATTTTTTTTTCTCCAGAAGAATTTCACACAGCCTCGTTAGTTTGGTTGTTTACTAACAGCTTCTGATGTAATTAAAAAGAAAAAGACAAAAGGGAAAGGTAAAGCAGCATGTGCTGGCTACGACCGGTACTGCTCTCAATAATTATGCTTGTGATATATCGGCCAGCTCTAGTTTTTCCGGCATTAAAGGGGTCTTTGGTGCTCCCCATCGCTAGGCTGGCTCGTTGGGTCGCTTGTTGGGTCGCACTTTGGGTTGCTCGTTGGGTCGCACATTTGGTTGCTCGTTGGGTCGCTCGTTGGGTCACCCTGCGCTGTCAGCATTGAAGTTTTTCCCCTTTTCCTTATTTTACACTTCGGTGCATGCCAAAGATTTCTCCATTCAGGAAAATCCCTGTAGTGAATAATAAGTAATTCATCACAGCCTCTATTTGTGGTGTGTGTGTGTGCTGTACTGTGTGTGTACGTGTGCTGTACTGTGTGTGTGTGTGTGTGTGTGTGTGTGTGCTGTACTGTGTGTGTGTGTGTGTGTGTGTGTATATTTGTGTGTGTGCGCTGTACTGTGTGTGTGTGTGTGTGTGTGTGTGTGTGTGCTGCACTGTGTGTTTGTGTGCTGTACTGTGTGTGTATGTGTGTGCTGTACTATGTGTGTATGTGTGTGTGTGTGCTGTACTGTGTGTGTGTGTGTGCGCGCACGCTGTACTGTGTGTGTGTGTTGTACTGTGTGTGTATGTGCGTGTGTGCTGTACTGTGTGTGTGTGTGTGTGTGTGCTGTACTGTGTGTGTGTGTGTGTGTGTGTGCTGTATTGTGTGTGTGTGTGTGTGCTGTACTGTGTGTGTGTGTGTGTGTGTGTGTGTGTGTGTGCGTGCGCTGTACTGTGTGTGTGTGTGTGCGCTGTACCGTGTGTGTATGTGTGTGTGTGTGTGTGCTGTACTGTGTGTGTGCGTGTGTGTGTGTGTGTGTGCTGTACTGTGTGTGTGTGTGTGTGCTGTACCGTGTGTGTATGTGTGTGTGTGTGCTGTACTGTGTGTGTGTGTGTGTGTGTGTGCTGTACTGTGTGTGTGTGTGTGTGCTGTACCGTGTGTGTACTGGAGCTTGTAACTCTGTGTGTCACAGGGAGGAGGCGTGTCTGACTCTAACGGGCAGCAGGAGCTCAAGATGGCAGAGAACCTCATCTACTACTCCAGAGAGGAAGGTAACCATGGCAACGCATCCGGGGGAGGGGCAAACTTACAGGCTCTGTCTGCTGTTTCCTGTGTTCACTCAGTTTGGGCTCTTCACACACAGAGAGCCTGCTGATTCTGCTACCCAGCAGCCACTCAGGTGTCACCACATTGGGCAGCTCACCTCCAATCAGTCTGTTCTGCTGTAGCACTAATCACTCTGTTCTGCTGTAAGGCTGAACATTCTTGCTTGAGTGGGGAAGGGGAGAGCTTGTGCATTCATATTTTAATGTAATATTTTAAAGTTTGCAGCACAAGTATCCCAGTAATGTCCTCTTACTTCTTAATTTGTTGTAAATCAGTGATATCTGGTTTCTCTTTAGAGGCGTAGGCGTTACGCTCCCCAAACCCTCCTGTTCTTTTCTGACTCTTCTGCCACTTGGGACCCGGTGCAGAAAGCGCAGCTGGGCCTTGTTTCCGCAGCAGTGCGGAACAGTGGGCTGCTCCATTGTGAGGTCACTTCCTGTGTGGCTGGGGGCCCATGTTGGGCACACTGCCCTGTAAAAATAGGAACAGCTGATGAGAGGAGAGAGCGGCGGCTCCACTTCCTGTCGCGGGCACGCTCCGCTCTTTCTCCCCACGGACCAATCACAGGAAAGAAAAACAGTGCAGTGCAAACATTTACTCTCTCCCACGTCCAAACAAGCCCTGCCAACTGATTTAAAAAAAGAATTCCAGCTTGCAGTTCTATACAGATTGAATGTGGTCCTGTTTCTGATTCTGTTTCTGAATGTGGTTCTGTTTCTGATTGTGGTCCTGTTTCTGGTTCTGTTTCTGATTGTGGTCCTGTGTCTGGTTCTGTTTCTGAATGTGGTCCTGTGTCTGGTTCTGTTTCTGATTGTGGTCCTGTGTCTGGTTCTGTTTCTGAATGTGGTCCTGTTTCTGGTTCTGTTTCTGATTGTGGTCCTGTGTCTGGTTCTGTTTCTGAATGTGGTCCTGTGTCTGGTTCTGTTTCTGATTGTGGCCCTGTTTCTGGTTCTGTTTGTGGTTCCGGTCCCAGTGAATGAGTTCTGGGTGAGCGTGCAGCGGACGGAGGCGTCTGAGCGGTGTGGCCTGCAGGGGGCGTACTGGCTGAAGGCAGACAGTGACAGTCTCATCCTGAAGGATCCCAAGAGCAAGAGGAGCCTGCAGTTGTGGCCCTACAAACTGCTGCGGCGTTACGGAAGGGACAAGGTGAGCTGCACCTGCCTGAGAACCTGCCCCCAGCTCACTTACTCTACCTGCTGTCATCTGCCACACACTTCGTTCAGTAAGCGCATTAATGCCCCAGTCTGTTACCCTGCTGCCCCAGTGTGTTACCCTGCGCATTAATGTCCCAGTCTGTTACCCTGCTGCCCCAGTGTGTTACCCTGCGCATTAATGCCCCAGTCTGTTACCCTGCTGCCCCAGTGTGTTACCCTGCGCATTAATGCCCCAGTCTGTTACCCTGCTGCCCCAGTGTGTTACCCTGCGCATTAATGCCCCAGTCTGTTACCCTGCTGCCCCAGTCTGTTACCCTGCGCATTAATGCCCCAGTCTGTTACCCTGCTGCCCCAGTCTGTTACCCTGCTCTTTGCACAGAGAGATGTGAGTGTGTGGAGTGACTTGCCAGGTGATGTGTTAGAGGTGGTGGCCCTGAGGGTGTTGAGGCTTGAGGCTGGGGTGAATGACCTGAGGGTGTTGAGGCCTGAAGCTGGGGTGAATGACCTGAGGGTGTTGAGGCCTGAGGCTGGGGTGAATGACCTGAGGGTGTTGAGGCCTGAGGCTGGGGTGAATGACCTGAGGGTGTTGAGGCCTGAGGCTGGGGTGAATGACCTGAGGGTGTTGAGGCTTCAGGCTGGGGTGAATGACCTGAGGGTGTTGAGGCCTGAGGCTGGGGTGAATGACCTGAGGGTGTTGAGGCCTGAGGCTAGGGTGAATGACCTGAGGGTGTTGAGGCCTGAGGCTGGGGTGAATGACCTGAGGGTGTTGAGGCTGGGGTGAATGACCTGAGGGTGTTGAGGCTGGGGTGAATGACCTGAGGGTGTTGAGGCTTGAGGCTGGGGTGAATGACCTGAGGGTGTTGAGGCTGAGGCTGGGGTGAATGACCTGAGGGTGTTGAGGCTGGGGTGAATGACCTGAGGGTGTTGAGGCTGGGGTGAATGACCTGAGGGTGTTGAGGCTTGAGGCTGGGGTGAAGGACCTGAGGGTGTTGAGGCTGAGGCTGGGGTGAATGACCTGAGGGTATTGAGGCTGGGGTGAATGACCTGAGGGTATTGAGGCCTGAGGCTGGGGTGAAGGACCTGAGGGTGTTGAGGCTGGGGTGAATGACCTGAGGGTGTTGAGGCCTGAGGCTGGGGTGAAGGACCTGAGGGTGTTGAGGCTGGGGTGAATGACCTGAGGGTGTTGAGGCCTGAGGCTGGGGTGAATGACCTGAGGGTGTTGAGGCTTGAGGCTGGGGTGAATGACCTGAGGGTGTTGAGGCCTGAGGCTGGGGTGAATGACCTGAGGGTGTTGAGGCTTCAGGCTGGGGTGAATGACCTGAGGGTGTTGAGGCCTGAGGCTGGGGTGAATGACCTGAGGGTGTTGAGGCCTGAGGCTAGGGTGAATGACCTGAGGGTGTTGAGGCCTGAGGCTGGGGTGAATGACCTGAGGGTGTTGAGGCTTGAGGCTGGGGTGAATGACCTGAGGGTGTTGAGGCTGGGGTGAATGACCTGAGGGTGTTGAGGCTTGAGGCTGGGGTGAATGACCTGAGGGTGTTGAGGCCTGAGGCTGGGGTGAATGACCTGAGGGTGTTGAGGCTGGGGTGAATGACCTGAGGGTGTTGAGGCTTGAGGCTGGGGTGAAGGACCTGAGGGTGTTGAGGCTGGGGTGAAGGACCTGAGGGTGTTGAGGCTGAGGCTGGGGTGAATGACCTGAGGGTGTTGAGGCTGGGGTGAATGACCTGAGGGTGTTGAGGCCTGAGGCTGGGGTGAAGGACCTGAGGGTGTTGAGGCTGGGGTGAATGACCTGAGGGTGTTGAGGCCTGAGGCTGGGGTGAATGACCTGAGGGTGTTGAGGCTGGGGTGAATGACCTGAGGGTGTTGAGGCCTGAGGCTGGGGTGAATGACCTGAGGGTGTTGAGGCTGGGGTGAATGACCTGAGGGTGTTGAGGCTGAGGCTGGGGTGAAGGACCTGAGGGTGTTGAGGCCTGAGGCTGGGGTGAAGGACCTGAGGGTGTTGAGGCCTGAGGCTGGGGTGAAGGACCTGAGGGTGTTGAGGCTGAGGCTGGGGTGAATGACCTGAGGGTGTTGAGGCTGGGGTGAATGACCTGAGGGTGTTGAGGCCTGAGGCTGGGGTGAAGGACCTGAGGGTGTTGAGGCTGGGGTGAATGACCTGAGGGTGTTGAGGCCTGAGGCTGGGGTGAATGACCTGAGGGTGTTGAGGCTGAGGCTGGGGTGAATGACCTGAGGGTGTTGAGGCTTGAGGCTGGGGTGAATTACCTGAGTGTGTTGAGGCCTGAGGCTGGGGTGAATGACCTGAGGGTGTTGAGGCTTGAGGCTGGGGTGAAGGACCTGAGGGTGTTGAGGCCTGAGGCTGGGGTGAATGACCTGAGGGTGTTGAGGCTGGGGTGAATGACCTGAGGGTGTTGAGGCTTGAGGCTGGGGTGAAGGACCTGAGGGTGTTGAGGCCTGAGGCTGGGGTGAATGACCTGAGGGTGTTGAGGCTTGAGGCTGGAGTGAATGACCTGAGGGTGTTGAGGCTGGGGTGAATGACCTGAGGGTGTTGAGGCCTGAGGCTGGGGTGAAGGACCTGAGGGTGTTGAGGCCTGAGGCTGGGGTGAATGACCTGAGGGTGTTGAGGCTGGGGTGAATGACCTGAGGGTGTTGAGGCTGAGGCTGGGGTGAATGACCTGAGGGTGTTGAGGCTGGGGTGAAGGACCTGAGGGTGTTGAGGCTTGAGGCTGGGGTGAATGACCTGAGGGTGTTGAGGCCTGAGGCTGGGGTGAATGACCTGAGGGTGTTGAGGCTGGAGTGAATGACCTGAGGGTGTTGAGGCTGGGGTGAATGACCTGAGGGTGTTGAGGCTGGGGTGAAGGACCTGAGGGTGTTGAGGCTGGGGTGAATGACGAGCCCGGCTGGGCCTCTGGCCTCTGCAGGTGATGTTCTCGTTCGAGGCGGGCCGGCGCTGTGATTCGGGCCCGGGGAACTTCACCTTCGAGACCAAGCAGGGGAACGAGATCTTTGGGATTGTGGAGGGGGCGATCCGGGAGCAGAAGGCTCAGGCGGAGGAGAGGCAGCAGAGCAGCCCCGCCCAGGACCCGGACTGCCCCGGCCTGCTGCTGACCCGCACTGCCGCCGAGGGCAACCGCGAGCGGGAGGCGGACGGGGACTCCGGGGGCAGCAAACCGGGCTCAGCCGACGGCGTCTTCGGCAGGAGGGAGGGGGAGGGGAAGAACCTGAAGGCACGGAGCCTGCCGGAGCCCCCCCCCCCTGCCCAGGGGCTCGGCACCCCCCCCGCGGGCAGACCAGGGCGGCCTGTACTCGGAGCCCGCCGACTCGCTGCGCCTGCCCCCCTCCCCCGCCGACTGTCTCTACTCCGACCCTGTGGACAGCATCAAGACCACGCCCACCCCTGCTCCCCGTAACCCGGGTAACAAGCCCGAGCCGCTCTACTCCGACATCTACGACCGGGTGAGCGCGGGCCCGACACCGCGGGCCGGCGGCCTGGGGCTGGAGGCGGGGCCCAGGAACGGGGCAGGCAGAGGGCCGGGGCTGGAGCACATCTACGACGAGCCGGAGGGCGGGGGCGTGGCCTTGTACGACGAGGCGCGTCTGGAGCCGCAGGCCTGGCGCAGCCGCGGGCTGGAAGACGCCCCGCAGGGCCACGAGGTGCCCTACAACCCCAACACCGACGACTACTCCGTCCCCACCTACAGCAAGCAGCAGGCCCCGCCCCCGCGCTCCAAAGGCCCCAAGCCCCTCCCAGCTCCCAAACCCGCCAAGGGCGTCCCGCCCCGAAACCACAACAACAACAACAACAACCAGCACACAGACCTGTACAGCCAGGTGTCCCGACACAGGCCCCACCCAAGCACCTGCCACCCCCTCTCCCCAGGGCACCCCCCCGACATCATCTACGATAACCTGGGGGACATTTAACCCTCTCCAGCCGTGGCTGAGCGCCCCCTGCCCGCGCTCCCTGGGAACTGCAGGCTGGCGTAAGGACTCTGCCCTGCAGAGACGATGCTGTGGGAGTGGGTGGATTTGAGAAGGTGTGGACGCTGTGGACCTGCTCTGTGCCCTGTGGGGTGGGGCAGGGTTGCCCTGGGGCAGCCCGCTAGAGAAACTCTGCCTCCACAGGCGGGACACTGAGATGCGCCGAGGCCATGCCTGTGTGTCCTGTGACTGACAGGTGTGTCCTGTGACTGACAGGTTGCTCTCCGTGGTGTTGCATCATGGAAGTTTTAAATGAGTGACTGTTCTCCTGGAACCTGGAAGTAGGACCAGTGGGTGGTTGGCTTGTTGGCTACACCCCTTCTCTGACCCTACCTATCACAGCCCTCCCTCACTCGGCCACGCCCACGCTGAGGCTCACCCTCACTGAGCCACGCCCACTCGGAAAGGGCTGCAGCTGTGGACAGTCCGTAATGAATGTCGGCTTGTTTTATTTTTTAAATGGTCCTTTTTTAAGAACCCATTTCCCCACAATCTGAAGTGGCTGAGCAGGTCTGTGTTGGACTGTGGGAAGCAGTTCTGTTGGGTGCTGAGCGGTCCGGGCCTGGGCTTGGCACCACACTTCCTGTTTCAGACAAACTGATGCGTCACCAAACTGGCCTGCGTGCCACACACTGCTACAGCCCTGTAAATAACAACAACAAAATAAAAAATAAATAAAAAAAAGATGGTGCTGGTGTTTTAACGAGGTGGGGGGTTGAGGGCATCACTCTGTGTTTAACGGGGGGGGGGGCTGAGGGCACCGCTCTGTTTTTAATGGGGGGGGGGTTGTGAGGGCACTGGTGCTTCCCTCTGGCCGGGCATCGTGAGAACGGACTGTTCCTGGAGCAGGCAGCCGAGCATTGTGGCCCTGCCAGCTCCCTGTCTGCTTCTCCCCCGCCCCCCTGCCCCCCCTCCCCAGCCTCCGCAAGTCTAACAACCCCCCCCCCCCCCCCAGCTTTCACACGTCCAGCCTCAGTACAGCCAGAATGGTAAAAAGCCTGCGCCAGACAGAAGCCAGGAGGACAGGCCTCTCTTCATGAGTGCTGGATCTGGCCTCCCTCCGTTTGTGGCCGTTTTCCCAGTCTTCAGCCTCCTGATTCCCCCCCCCCCCCCCCCCCCCCAGATTATACACTGTAGCACTTCACCCCCCCCTCCCTCCAGCAGTACCGCCAGCTCAGCCTGCAGACCCTGCTCTCACTAGCGCCACACGCTGGCCAGACTGTGCGAATCGCGGCTCAAATCTGCAGCAGTAGGCACATTTGCACATAACTTGACATTTACCAAAGATGGCTGAAATGAGGAAGTGGCGGTTGTTTTGCGTTCCCCCCTCCCCCCCCCCCCCCCCCCACGCTCCGGGTGTGACCTTTGAAGTGTTACTGCAGATTGCAGTCTGCTGCACGTCAGACTGATAACGCTGTGCTGAGCTTTAGTGTGCCACACTTTCATGCCCCAGTCTGTTACCCTGGGGACTGCGCTAGTGTGTGTGTGTGCGTGCGCGCATGTGTGTGTGTGTGCATGCCTGTGAGTGCGTACGTGCAAGTGTGTGTGTGTGTGTGCGTGCATGCGTGTGTGTGTGTGTGTGTGAGCGTGTGTGTGTGTGTGTGTGTGTGTGTCTGTGTGTGTGTGCATGCCTGTGAGTGCGTTGACGTGGAAATTTCAGTGCCTAAACACTACCTTTGCTGAAGCCTATGGACACAAGATGCTGCTGTTTTCTTTATTTTATGCAAGATCAAGCGGGAGAGTCTACTTCACACAGTATGTGGAGTGAGTTTCAACATATCATGCAGTGAGATGGCCCTTTATCCCTTTCTGACATCATCAGATACTGCCTTTCTGTATTTTTCCTTCTCATCACCACCCTGACCTCAGGGTCATGCCCATTTCACAAGATGAAAAACAAGTTTTAGATGATTCTAGACACACACATAGTTTTCTTTGTTTAAATATAAGCACATAATCATAGTTTTTTAATATTTTTATTTTATATATATACACCAGAATTTCTGCTACAGCGTTTGTGTGCGTGTGTTGTGTGTGAGTGTGTGTGCGGGTGCGCGTGCATGCGCGTGTGTACGTGTGTACGTGTGTGTGTGTGTCTAAATTAAGCCCTTCCAGCTCTCTCCATGCGTCAAATGGAAGCAGTTTGCATTTGTCTCAACACTGACAGTTTCACTTTGAATCTTCGGGCTGTACCCAGGTGAAGTTTCAGCTCTTCCCCTCTCCTTCTGGAAACTTCTCCCTAACTGCTCACACTGCTGAACACATGACACTATGCCCAGTGCCATTTCACACACAGACACACACACACACTCCGCTCACCCACACACACACGCACACACTCTGCTCACCCACACACACATGCACACAGACACACACACACGCGCACACACACAGCTCACACACACACACAGACACACACACACACACACACACTCCGCTCACACACACACACACACACTCTGCTCACACACACACACACACTCAGCTCACACACAGACACACACACGCACACAGCTCACACACAGACACACACACACACACTCCGCTCACCCACACACACACACACTCTGCTCACCCACACACACACACACACAGCTCACACACACACACACACACACACACACACAAGTCTTTTCCTCAATGGACATACATGAGTTATATGTGCTTTTCAGATGTGCAGGCAAGTGTTGCATGAAAATGGATATTCACAGGGAAGTAATTCATTTGTCTAAAAATATTATGTGGCCTAGAATTTTTTTGTCTTTGTGACTTATTTGTCAATGTACTGAAAAAAACCCAGTTTTCCCAGATTGATCATTTATGTGTATGAATGCCACAGACAATATGATATTTCAGCTACAGGTCTGAAAACTGATGCCTGGATTCCAAACCGAAATGAGCTTTTGCACACAGCATAAAATATATACACATTTTATTTCATTTAAATAGTCGTAATTAAACTATTACAGCAGATTACAATCAAAAGGAAAAACATTAAACACACAAAGAGAAAAAAGAAAAATGTTTGCAGATGAGGTTTGCACTAATAAACAGGATAGATGAGCTGGTTTGCTATAATGAACAGGATAGATGAGGAGGATTGCTCTGATGAACAGAATAGATGAGGAGGTTTGCTCTAATGAACAGGCTGGATGAGGAGGTTTGCTCTGATGAACAGGATAGATGAGGAGGTTTGCTCTGATGAACAGGATAGATGAGGAGGTTTGCTCTGATGAACAGGATGGATGAGGAGGTTTACGTGTAACCCTTATTAGTGTCATCACCGAGGGAAGGTGCACACTGCCTCACTAGGACTAATGCTAATGGCGGGACTGTTGGTCCGCGCCAGGGCAGCATGCAAATTAATGTGCATTAGCATCGTGTGCTAGTGTGTGCATTAGCATCGTGTGCTAGTGTGTGCATTAGCATTGTGTGATAGTGTGTGCATTAGCATCGTGTGCTAGTGTGTGCATTAGCATCGTGTGCTAGTGTGTGCATTAGCATCGTGTGCTAGTGTGTGCATTAGCGTTGTGTTCTAGTGTGTGCATTAGCATCGTGTGCTAGTGTGTGCATTAGCACCTTGTACTATTGTGTGCATTAGCATCGTGTGCTAGTGTGTGCTTTAGCACCTTGTACTATTGTGTGCATTAGCATCGTGTGCTAGTGTGTGCTTTAGCACCTTGTACTATTGTGTGCATTAGCATCGTGTGCTAGTGTGTGCAGTAGCATCGTGTGCTAGTGTGTGCATTAGCATCGTGTGCTAGTGTGTGCTTTAGCACCTTGTACTATTGTGTGCATTAGCATCGTGTGCTAGTGTGTGCATTAGCATCGTGTGCCATTGCGTGCATTAGCATCGTGTGCTAGTGTGTGCTTTAGCACCTTGTGCCATTGCGTGCATTAGCATCGTGTGCTAGTGTGTGCTTTAGCACCTTGTGCCATTGCGTGCATTAGCATCGTGTGCTAGTGTGTGCATTAGCGTTGTGTTCTAGTGTGTGCATGTGAGCATTGTGTTCTAGGTTTTGATCAGAGAACTAGAAGCATAAATTAACACATTGTTAAGTCATTCTTTCCTGGTCTATTATCAGATGTTAAACACTGTTAAGTGAATGGGCTGATAAATACTGAAACTAGTGCTTTTTTCACATTTTTACAGCAGTCAGAGTTTCCTTCCTTTCTGCTTTAACAAGGGAATAATGCTGGCTGTTCCTTCCTCTATTCACACTCCCCCCTAATGCTGGCTGTTCCTTCCTCTGATCACACTCCTCCCTAATGCTGGCTGTTCCTTCCTCTGCTCACACTCCCCCTTAATGCTGGCTGTTCCTTCTGTTCACACTTCCTAATGCTGGCTGTTCCTTCTGTTCACACTTTTCCTGATGTTGGCTGTCACTTCCTCTGCTCACACACCCCCCTACAGCCTGTGGGATGTGGTGTTCAGGTGTACAGGCTGTGGGATGTGGTGTTTTGGGGTACAGCCTGTGGGATGTGGTGTTTTGGGGTACAGGCTGTGGGATGGAGTGTTTTGGGGTACAGGCTGTAGGATGTGGTGTTTTGGGGTACAGGCTGTGGGATGTGGTGTTTTGGGGTCAGACTGTGGGATGTGGGGTTATGGGGTACAGGTTGTGGGACGTGGGGTTTTGGGGTACAGGCTGTGAGGTACTATGTTTTGGGTTGCTGACTGGATTCCCTTACTACAGATCCTGGTCAGAGCAGAGGGGCGGGGTGCAGCAGGTCCTGGGCAGAGCAGAGGGACGGGGTGCAGCAGGTCCTGGGCAGAGCAGAGGGGTGGGGTGCAGCAGGTCATGGTCAGAGCAGAGGGGCAGGGTGCAGCAGGTCCTGGGCAGAGCAGAGGGACGGGGTGCAGCAGGTCATGGGCAGAGGTGGGATGGGTGGGCGAGCAGGGCGCTTTAGTGGGAGGGGAGCCACCGTTGCCCTTGCCCTGGCCTGGGACTGCCGACCATGCTGCAGTGCAGAGAGACACAGACTTACACACAGGCACAGAAACACAGAGACACAGACTTACACACACACAGGCACAGACTTACACACAGGCACAGAAACACAGAGACACAGACTTACACACACACAGGCACAGAAACAGAGAGACACAGACTCACACACACACAGGCATAGACTTACACAGGCGCAGAAACACAGAGACACAGACTTACACACACACAGGCACAGACACACACACAGACACAGACTTACACACATGCACAGACACACACACAGACACAGACTTACACACAGTCATGAATAATTACATGTTAAATGTAATATGGTAAATGACCATACAGGACTCCATTTTGGCTCCCAGTACATTGAAGCTGTGCTAGATCTGGTGTGTGTGGAGTCTGACCTGCGGTGTGGCAGTGCCCTCTGCTGGACAGTGTGTGTCTCTGCGCTGCTGTGTTCTGTAAGGGTATGGACTTCGGGCCTGCAGACTCCTCAGGTGTGGGTACAGATTAGTCCTCAGACACAGCGGGTTGAACACAGGGTCCTCCTCCAACTGAGCAAGGGAGCTCTGTGTCCCAGCACAGTTACAGCACAGTAAACACCCAGCACAGTTACAGCACAGTAAACACAGCACTGCTACAGCACAATTACAGCACAGTAAACATCCAGCACAGTTACAGCACAGTAAACACCCAGCAGTGTTACAGAACAGTTACAGCACAGTTAACACATTGCACTGCTACAGCACAATTACAGCACAGTAAACATCCAGCACAGTTACAGCACCGTAAACACAGCACTGCTACAGCACAGTAAACACAGTAAACTGTACAGTTGCCGTGTATAAAATTGTGTGCTGGGGCTTTGGGGAAGTGAGTGTGGGTGGGTGCAGTGTGCACCTGGATCCTGGTGAGGGCTCTGTGGGGCGGGTCTGCACTGGGGACGGACAAGGCGCAGGGCAGCAGGAGCTCGCGAGCAGCCACAGGCTTCAGCAGCAGCGAGAGGGAGGCCGAGGGCTGCAGCACTGCGTACGAACACAGAGCCCCGCCCACTGCGCCAGCCCCGCCCACACCTGCACCTCTGCTGCTCACCGAAGCACAGCGTGCCAGGAGGAACCAGCCCTGGCTCTGTGAAGGCACACACACACACGCACGCACACACGCACACACACACACGCACACACACGCACACACACACACAGAAGCACACACACACACACGTACGCGCACACACGCACCCACACACACACAGGCACACACACGCACGCACGTGCACACACACAGGCACACACACGCACGCACGTGCACACACACACACACGCACACAGTCAAACACACACACACACACACACACACATTATAAAGACTATCAGTACAATAATCAATTACTATTTATCAGTCCAAATATGCAAAATTGTAACAGCCTTTTTCTTCTAGGAGAGACAATTATACCCACAAAATTGCAAACACCAGGACTGTAACAATACGCAAGGGCACATAAGTGGCCCTAGGTCTCACCCCGAGGCTCACTCTGAGGCTGAAGGGACTCACCCTGAGGGTGGAGGGGACTCACCCTGAGGCTGGAGGGGACTCACCCTGAGGGTGGAGGGGACTCACCCTGAGGCTGAGGGGACTCACCCTGAGGCTGGAGGGGACTCACTCTGAGGCTGGGGGGACTCACTCTGAGGCTGAGGGGACTCACTCTGAGGCTGAGGGGACTCACCCTGAGGCTGGAGGGACTCACCCTGAGGCTGGAGGGGACTCACCCTGAGGGTGGAGGGGACTCACCCTGAGGCTGAAGGGACTCACCCTGAGGCTGGGGGGACTCACCCTGAGGCTGAGGGGACTCACCCTGAGGCTGGGGGGACTCACCCTGAGGGTGGAGGGGACTCACCCTGAGGCTGGAGGGGACTCACCCTGAGGCTGAGGGGACTCACTCTGAGGCTGAGGGGACTCACACTGAGGCTGAGGGGACTCACCCTGAGGCTGAGGGGACTCACCCTGAGGCTGGAGGGGACTCACCCTGAGGGTGGGGGGGACTCACCCTGAGGCTGGAGGGGACTCACCCTGAGGCTGAGGGGACTCACCCTGAGGGTGGAGGGGACTCATCCTGAGGCTGAGGGACTCAGGGACTCACCCTGAGGCTGGGGGGGACTCACCCTGAGGCTGAGGGTGACTCACCCTGAGGCTGGAGGGGACTCACCCTGAGGCTGAGGGGACTCACCCTGAGGCTGGGGGGACTCACTCTGAGGCTGAGGGGACTCACCCTGAGGGTGTGGCACAAGGCATGGAAAAGCTGGTGGTTTGCCTCCATCTCATCCCAGTCAAGCTGCCAGCAGTTTGTGGGTTTAATGATGAGGGGCAGGCCATAGAGCACTGACTCACACACACCATCTGCCCTCAGAGCTCTGAAACACACACATACTAACACAATCATATGCATCCTCACACACACCCAATCATATACATCCTCATATACACACACATACACCCAATCATATACATCCTCATACACACACACACACCCAATCATATACATCCTCATATACACACACACACCCAATCATATACATCCTCACACACACACACACACCCAATCATATACATCCTCATATACACACACACACCCAATCATATACATCCTCATATACACACACACACACAATCATATGCATCCTCATACACACACACACCAGTGGCGTAGCCTGAACTTCTGTACGGCTTGCATTTAGAGACCCACTCTGTACTAATCACACTGTAATTATGTGTGTCTGAGGAGAGGGGGAGGGGAGGGAAACAGTGCTTGTAGTCACATGACATGGAAGAGCACAAGTTCCCACATCGTTCTGTTTCTCTCTAAGTCACAGAGTAGGCCCAGGCTCAATTACATGCAAAACAAACACAAATCACACAGAGGGATGTTCAGCAGGACACAATGCAGGGCTGTGTGTGCGTGTGTGTGCATGCTGGTGTAATAAATTATGTTTTTAAAATTTTGTAGTTATATCACTGTATATATCTCATTGTTATCATTGTTGCTGTTCTTGTTAATAACTTAATTTATTTGAGTACTTTAAATTTGTTTGCAGGGTAATAGTGACCATCTTGAAAAGCTGACAGACTAGCTGTTTTGCACATAACGTTCCCAGTAGTGTTAGCTTGCTGTTAGCAAAATAATTATTTCGGTTGGAAAGTGCCATTTCAGAGAAAAATGTGTCCAGATAAAAACATCCAAGTTTTAAATGCCAGTTTAAATCACATTTTGTGACAGGGCCAGTTATGTGAAACTTCCATTCAATTTCTCCAAAATTCTTCATTGCAGGTTTTTGTGATATCGCTGATTTGAGTGTGGAATTTCAATTTTTTTGACATATTGATTTGTGTTTTGAACAGCAGGCCTTTGTGACATCACTGATGTGCATTTGGAACAGCAGGCCTTTGTGACATCACTGATGTGCATTTGGAACAGCAGGCCTTTGTGACATCACTGATGTGCATTTGGAACAGCAGGCCTTTGTGACATCACTGATGTGCGTTTGGACCAGCAGGCCTTTGTGACATCACTGATGTGCGTTTGGACCAGCAGGCCTTTGTGACATCACTGATGTGCGTTTGGACCAGCAGGCCTTTGTGACATCACTGATTTGTGCTCAGTTCCTGCAGGGTAGTGCTCCAAACAGCTGCAGCAGTGTAACACACAGGCAGCTGGTAGCGCCCTTACTTAATGATGGTGAGTCGATGCGGCGGAGTGCTCTGATTGGTTGGGCCCTTGGTGGGGGGGTGAAAATCGCAGACAGTCTCAGTGTTGGGCCCAAGGTCTGGCGTGGAGGCAAAAAGGGCAGGGCTGAGCAGCCTCTCTTGTACGTCACACTTCAGGCAGACTGCAGGGGGCAGCACATACACATGATTAAACAGAGCACAGCCCAGACCCAGCACACTTCTGTCCCCACCAACCTGACCTACTAAACAATCCTGATCTTACCAAGAGTCATACATACCATACTCTGTTAAGACCAGCAACTAACTGGTACATTTATTTATTTATTTATTTTTTGATGGAATAAATTTGGCATCCAATGTGTGGCTGTGCATCTCCACTTCCCACCCCAATTTGGAACGGCCAATCGTCTGCAACCGCAGCTATGCCCATGCTGCGACCCCCACTGCCGATCAGGGAGAGTGCAGACGTCCTCCTCCAGAACACGTGGTGTCACCTGCTGCTTCTTTTCACACCGCAGACCGCAGCTCAGCTCTCACGGAGCACAGTCAGAGGACCACCTTTCGCCCGCAGAGGTCGCTAGATAACGATGAAGGCAGATCCCTAAATGACTCAACCCTCCCACACCTTGGGCAGCACTCGCCCTGGAGCTACGGGCCAGTCGGCACCCGAGGCCCTGGGACTCATCCATTCAGCACAGCGTGGTGAGACACCCAGCAGTGCCCCCAGCTGGCACACGGTTTAAAAGCAGAGGAACAGCCCTCCTGATACAGGTCTGAATGTCTCTGAGTGAGCCTGAGGAAATAAGCCTGAGGGCTAATCATGCTCATCTGAGTCTGATCTCACCAGCCCCCCTGAGGCGTGTGTGTGCATATCAGCAGCTGCACAGGGTGTGTGTGTGTGTGTGGAACAGCAGCAGCTGTACAGGGTGTGTGTGTGTGTGTGTGCGTGTGTGTGTATGTGTGTGTGTATGTGAGGCACATCAGCAGATGTACAGGGTGTGTGTGTGTGTGTGTGTGGAACAGCAGCAGCTGTACAGGGTGTGTGTGTGTGTGGAACAGCAGCAGATGTACAGGGTGTGTGTGTGTGTGTGGAACAGCAGCAGCTGTACAGGGTGTGTGTGTGTGTGTGTGTGTGTGTGTGTGTGTGTGTGTGTGTGTGTAGGTGTGTGTGTGTGTGTGGAACAGCAGCAGCTGTACAGGGTGTGTGTGTGTGTGGAACAGCAGCAGCTGTACAGGGTGTGTGTGTGTGTGTGGAACAGCAGCAGCTGTACAGGGTGTGTGTGTGTGTGTGTGTGAAACAGCAGCAGATGTACAGGGTGTGTGTGTGTGTGTGGAACAGCAGCAGATGTACAGGGTGTGTGTGTGTGCGTGTGAAACAGCAGCAGATGTACAGGGTGTGTGTGTGTGTGAAACAACAGCAGCTGTACAGGGTGTGTGTGTGTGTGAAACAGCAGCAGCTGTACAGGGTGTGTGTGTGTGAAACAGCAGCAGCTGCACAGGGTGTGTGTGTGTGAAACAGCAGCAGCTGCACAGGGTGTGTGTGTGTGTGGAACAGCAGCAGATGTACAGGGTGTGTGTGTGTGTGTGTGTGAAACAGCAGCAGCTGTACAGGGTGTGTGTGCGTGTGGAACAGCAGCAGCTGTACAGGGTGTGTGTGTGTGTGTGAAACAGCAGCAGCTGTACAGGGTGTGTGTGTGTGTGTGGAACAGCAGCAGATGTACAGGGTGTGTGTGTGTGTGTGTGGAACAGCAGCAGCTGTACAGGGTGTGTGTGTGTGGAACAGCAGCAGCTGCACAGGGTGTGTGTGTGTGAGGCACCTGAGCTCGCATCGTGAGCAGGACTGGCCGAGGGGGTGTGTCCGGGGGCGGGGCTGGGGGTGTGTCTGGGGGCGGAGCCAGGTCCCTGCAGCGAGGGAGGCAGCAGGAGATGAAGGTGCTCCCTGTCTCCGCCCAAGTCATGCAGCCAGCCCTTAAAGACGGTCTCCAGGGCAACGGTATCATTCTCCACCTGCAGAAGCTCCACCTCCGTGCCCAGCACCAGGCTGTCTGCAGAGCAGGGTGGGGCGGGGCGGGGCGGGGCGGGGTGAAGACAAAGGGTCCGAGCCCAAAATGTCAACTTATATTTCATCATCCCCTCCTCTGTCATCCCTCAAACCTCCCCACCCCCCACTCCTCACACCCTGCCCCCCTGCCCCACTGCATTCAATTCAAATCACTGTATTATTCCACAGGTAACTCAGGATCTCACAAATAAACAGGGTTTCGTCATGTTCAGCAGGCAGACCATTATGCTCCACATGTCCACCTGTTGCCACCAGGGGGTGCAAGAACACAGGCTTTCAGCTCCTCAGTGCAGCGGAAAATGGGGCCTTTTGGGGGAAACTCAGGCACCTGTTTGGGCAGGTAATCTCCGACTGACAGGTTTTCATTTAGAACAGGCTCCTGGAACAGCTGGGTGAGTGTTCATAAGTGTCTGCACCAGTCTGTCTCTCATCAAAGTCACATTTTATGGCATGTTTTACAAAAACACAAAATCAAAACCACCACTGTATTTGCTGACAGCACTTTCAGTAGAAAATGGTTTTCCAGTGAGGTCTTCCAAGCAAACACTAAACAGTCCCCATCCAAATGCTAAGCAGTCACAACCCCATCCAAATGCTAACCAGTCACAACCCCATCCAAATGCTAATCAGTCAAAAGCCCTTTTCTCCCTTAGAAGGGAGATTGCCACCACTCCCAGCCATTATGGCTCAAACAGCGTCAGCAGAATCGCTGTCTGTTGAGCTCGCTGCATGAATCATTAATGTGTTTCAGTAGAACCGGGGGGGATCTTAATGGCGGGGAAAGGGACTAGTTCAATTTTTCACCCTCACGATACCAAGGAGAGGGGGAAAAAACAGGAGAAATCAATCACAAAGAGAGTAACGCCGAGCCAATCAGTGTGTGGGGAAATGGAAGGGAAAGGAATGCTGGGACAGCAGGACTCCATAAGAGCAGATTTCCAATAATCATGGCGGGGGGATAGGTCTGCATCGCAGTGCGTCATGGCAGGGGGATAGGTATGTATCACAGGGGGATAGGTCTGCATCACAGGGAGATAGGTATGTATCGCAGTGTGTCATGGCAGGGGGGTAGGTCTGTATCACAGAGGGATAGGTGTGATTAGATGTGATTCCAGTGCTAGTTTGTACTTGGTAGGATTCTCGCTTACTGAACAGCTTACTCTACAGGGTTGGAGTCCTGATCGATGTGGTCACTTCTGGCACTACGATCCTTACTTCACTCTAGTGTTTCTTTTGCACCTCTACATCATGAACCAATGCACTTGTTGTACGTCGCTCTGGATAAGAGCGTCTGCTAAATGCCTGTAATGTAATGTAATGTAATGGATAGGTCTGTATCGCAGTGTGTCATGGCAGGGGGATAGGTCTGTATCGCAGTGCGTCATGGCAGGGGGATAGGTCTGCATCGCAGTGCGTCATGGCAGGGGTATAGGCCTGCATCGCAGGGGGATAGGTCTGTATCGCAGTGTGTCATGGCAGGGGGATAGGTCTGTATCGCAGGGGGATAGGTCTGTATCGCATTGCGTCATGGCAGGGAGATAGGTCTGTATCGCGATGTCATGGCAGGGGGACAGATCTGTATCGCAGTGTGTCATGGCAGGGGGATAGGTCTGTATCGCAGTGTGTCATGGCAGGGGGACAGGTCTGTATCACAGGGGGATAGGTCTATCGCAGGGGGATAGGTCTGTATCGCAGTGCATCATGGCAGGGGGACAGGTCTGTATCACAGGGGGATAGGTCTGTATCGCAGTGTGTCATGGCAGGGGGATAGGTCTGTATCACAGTGTGTCATGGCAGGGGGACAGGTCTGTATCACAGAGGGATAGGTCTGTATCGCAGTGTGCCATGGCAGGGGGATAGGTCTATATCGCAGTGTGTCATGGCAGGGGGATAGGTCTGTATCACAGGGGGATAGGTCTGTATCGCAGTGTGCCATGGCAGGGGGATAGGTCTGTATCGCAGTGTGTCATGGCAGGGGGATAGGTCTATATCGCAGTGTGTCATGGCAGGGGGATAGGTCTGTATCGTAGGTTCTGGGAGTGCTGCACGGCACCCTGTGACTGAGAGACCTGCCTGTGGTTGAGCTGACCTCAGCATCCCACACAAACCAGGTCCACGTGAGTCGCCGGGGGAGACGATCAGCCTAATTTGGACAGCTGCTGCAGATCACAAGCCTGACCCCCCCCCCCCCCCCCCGATTCTGTGCACTGTGCACACACTGAGAGCGCAGAGGAGAGGGCTTTCATCATCCATTAATCCATTACCCCTTTATCATCATCTATTAATCCATTACCCCTTTATCATCATCTATTAATCCATTACCCCTTTATCATCATCCATTAATCCATTACCCCTTTATCATCATCTATTAATCCATTACCCCTTTATCATCATCCATTACCCCATTTATGTTCCTTCTGATTATTCTAATCCACTTTCTGCCCTTCTTTCCTCTCTCCCCTCCCATGTGGACCCGTGTGATCATGTTCTACTCCTGGACATGGCTTCAGAATGGAGCCATAAAGGCCCTTATCTTTCCCCCTGTGGGTCTGAGGAAATACGTCCTGCTTTACATCATCAAACCATCGAACGCATCGATTAGCAATCAGTCTGATAATGAAATTTTTTCATTTAGGACGGCCATATTATACCTTCTCATGTAACCCCAATGGACTGACTCTGCTTAAGAATATGGAGAGCACATTATCATGCACACACACACACACTCCATCTCTCTCTCACACACACACTCTCTCTCACACACAGACACAAACACACTCTCTCTCACACACAGAAACAAACACTCTCTCTCTCACACACACACACACACACCCTCTCTCTCACACACACACACTCCATCTCTCTCTCTCTCTCTCTCTCACACACACACACTCTCTCTCACACACAGACACACACACCCTCTCTCTCTCACACACACAGACACACACGCACACACACACCCACCCTCTCTCTCACACACACGCACAGACACACACATGCACACACATACACACGCACTGAGTGTGTTTCCCAGTAGGGGGAAACAGGATGTGAGATTGGGTGGTACCCAGGCACGCAGTCCTGGGGAAGGGGTGTGTGGGACAGAGACTGACTGCTCTCCAGTGATGGTCATCTTTAGTCTTGTGGAGTAACAGCTCAGCCCAGCACTGAGATTTCTGCTTCATCATTTACACACGCAAGCTGTGAATACGGGCTCTCTGGCGTAGTTAGGGTTCTGGGGGTCCAAGTCTGGGTGCGCAGGGACCAATGTGTGCGGCCTGGCCTGCCTGGAAAACACCGCAGCGCCATTTTTTTTTATCAGAAAAGTTTATAAGAAGAACAGGAATACATGTACACTCCTGATTCAAAATTCTTAAATGGGAAGATCGCCCAGCTCCTAACCCTGTGCTTTGCAAAAAAAAGAAATAAAAAATGTTATGAACACATTCAGCTTGGCTGAGCCAAGAACACATCTGGATTAATTCACATTCTGAGATGAAACATCTGACCTGCTGTCACCACTAACTCTCCGCTCTCCCTCCAGCCAGTAAAAACACAGATACAACATAATTACATAGAAACTGCAGAGCAACAGGCTGTCAGGTGTTTTCTGAGTTTACTAAATATGGTCCAGTCAACAACCAGCTCAGTTTACACCATGTAGCCCAATCAGCTCAGGGCTTACTAAATATGGCAATTCGCGTTCAACACTGATCTCTCCATCTTTACTCCTCTCTTCTCTAAATTAGGGCTGTGCTCTCTCCATCTTTCCTCCTCTCTTCTCTAAATTAGGGCTGTGCTCTCTCCATCTTTACTGTATTCATCTCTTCTCTAAATTAGGGCTGTGCTCTCTCCATCTTTCCTCCTCTCTTCTCTAAATTAGGGCTGTGCTCTCTCCATCTTTACTGTGTTCCTCTCTTCTCTAAATTAGGGCTGTGCTCTCTCCATCTTTACTGTATTCCTCTCTTCTCTAAATTAGGGCTGTGCTCTCTCCATCTTTACTCCTCTCTTCTCTAAATTAGGGCTGTGCTCTCTCCATCTTTACTCCTCTCTTCTCTAAATTAGGGCTGTGCTCTCTCCATCTTTACTCCTCTCTTCTCTAAATTAGGGCTGTGCTCTCTCCATCTTTACTCCTCTCTTCTCTAAATTTACAGTAATTCACTCAGAGCGGCATGAGCAGCTGCATTAGACTCTAAATCACGCTCACTCCACATCGGCAGCTCATCCGCACCTGCTGTAAGGCCCACTCGGCTGAACATAAGCAGGTAGCTGCAGGAGCAGCCAGAGCCCAGAGAGAAGCACCCAATCACGCTGTGGATGAGGCCTGATCTCAGGGCCTACAGCCGCCTCAGCGTCGCCCCCTACCTTCAGGGTCCAGGCCTGCCGGGAGGGGGGTTTCGGGGCTGTTGCTGGGGGCGTCGTTGTCCCTGGCGATGCATATCACCACCAGACGCCGCAGGCTCACCAGGTCTGTGTCTTTAAGCCCCGCCTCCAGCTGCCTCACCACGCCCCCCGCCGGCCGGCTCGTCAGGACCGTCACCTGAAGTACAGGATATGACATCACAGGTACAGGAAATCACACCCCCTTTGAGTCTACCATAGTACCTCAGCCCCCGCTGCCGCCCCCCCTCCTGTCAGGGATGTGTACCTGTTTCCCCATGCCCCCACCCAACCCCATCTCTCTCGATGTATTTTGCTGTTCTGTACTGTGGCATTATATCATTTACCTGAATAAAGTTTAACCACTGAGCGAGCTAACTAACTAAACGAGTGTAACATCTCAGAGTCAGGTGTGTGTACTCGCATCACAGCCAAGATGTTAATCTCACGGGCAGTCCTATCAGTCAGTCAGACTGTTACACTCAGCTTTCTGATCCCTCCTGATGACACACAGAGTCTGATGTTGTGATGTCAGATGAGATGCAGAGGGGCAGCAGAATCGCATTAAGGCCCAGAGAGTGAGATGATGATGAGGATGATGAGGATGTGAGTGATCTGATTGTGCTGTAATTGCCGTCTGTGCTCTTCCTGGCAGAGCAGTGTCCGCAGAGCAGGACGAGCTGAAAGGGCGTCTGTTCAGCGTCAGGGAGCTGGCCCTGCCGGAAACAGGCCTGTCCTCTCCCTGGAAAAAGGCTGCAGGCAGCAGCGTCCATATAGCCAAGGGCACGCATACACACACTCACTCAAACATACACACACACACACACACACACACTCACTCAAACGCACACACACACACACTCACTCAAACGCACACACACACACACACACTCACTCAAACACACACACACACACACACACTCACTCAAACACACACACACACACTCAAACAGACACACACACACTCACTCAAACAGACACACACACACACACACTCACTCAAACACACACACACACACACGCTCTCTCACACTCTCACACACACTCTCACACACACACACACGCTCTCTCACACTCTCACACACGCTCTCACACACACACACACACACACGCACACACTCTCTCACACACACACCCACACACGCATACGCTCTGTGTGTGTGTGTGTGTGTGTTTGAGCGTGTGTGTGTGTGTGAGAGTGTGTGAGAGTGTGTGCGTGTGTGGGTGTGTGTGAGAGATATCTGAGAGACCTGGGAGTGTCAGGGCCACTGAAACCACCCTGAATGTGTCACATGATGTGTGAGCTGACCTCAGCAGAGCTGCTGCTGATTGGTCCTCTCACGGTCACGTGACGCAGGTACTGCTTGAACTGAAGCAGGCTGTCCTGCACAGCCTCTTGGAGCAGGCTGTCCCGTGCCCCAACGCACCCCTCTCTGGGTGCGGAGCGCAACTCCTCCACACAGGATCGCAGCCGCTGGACATTACCCTTCACCTGCTGCGGGGGGGAGAGGGGAGAGAGAGGGAGAGGAGAGAGGAGGGGGGAGAGGAGGGGGGGAGAGGAGAGAGGGGTAATAGACTGACTCCTCACTCCTACAGTCTCTATTGTTTTTCAGTACTTCAGTAATAAAGACCCATGAAAGGTGTTTATAGTGAGACACAGTCAGTGAATCACTCACACACTCACACAAAAACACACACTCACGCACACTCACACACACACAAAAACACACACGCGCACAGACACACACACTCACACACACTCATACACACACACTCACACACTCACACACACACACGTGCGCAGACACACCCACACTCACACACACACACACACACACATGTGTGCGTGCAGGCTCACCGCCAGCGGCAGCAGGCACTCAGTGTGGCTGCTCACGGCGTACAGGCTGAGCAGGGGCAGGCGGCAGGGCCCATCCAGGCTGCTGGCCAGCGTCAGGAAGCCGTCCAGTGCCTCGCACACGCTGTGGCAGACCTCCCTCCACCAGGGCGGCGCTGTGTCCACCACCAAGACGCGTGGCGGCTGCCGGGAGAAGGAGGAGGAGCAAGCGGCCGCCACTCCCCGCGGTTTGTTCCGGAAGCTCATTGTTCAGGAGTGGGAGGGGCCTCAGCACCTCGGGAATAAACCTGCACAGCTGCACAGATCCCAACAATCGATATAGCGACTTCGCAGATACCAAAGACACTCTATGCAATTGCAAATAGAAGCCAAATTAACAGTCTTAAATTAGAATGGCAGGTATGCCATACCGCCAAGTTCCGCCCTGGCGGGACAGCATGCCCCGTACTTATACAGCATCGAGAGTTTGGTACTTTTCAGGGTTCCCTACCGCAACAACCACAATGACCACAGACTCATCATTCATCAGATGCTGTACAAAAGATATCCCAGGATATTAAAACAGAGATTGGCTGTGGAAGTGTGAGTAATCACACAAAAAGAAAGAGAGGTAAGAAAAGAGAAGAGAAGGCCTTGACTGCCGGTCAGCTGTACCTATGTAAGAGCAGGCTGGACACAGAATGCCACATCACCTCTGAGTCTTACTCAGGTATGGCAAGGGAAAACCACCCCTGAGTCTTACTCAGGTACAGCATGGGAAAACCACCCCTGAGTCTTACTCAGGTACAGCATGGGAAAACCCCTTCAGCACAGTGCAGGGCTGTAATCACAGGCTAGCGCTGCAAACGGGAAACTCCGCGGAAACCTGAATCTGCCGCACTCACTCATTACACACCTGCGTTAGAAGCACCGGCCATGTGGACGGTATCCACAATAGAGAGGATCAAAGGATGATGATAGGACAAGTGAGATGGAGACGATCAGTCATCTGACTGACAGGGTGAGGGGAAGTCCCCTACCCTCTCATTTCACTGCCATAAAAGGCTTCAACACCAGTGAGAATGGGCGACAAGCCTACTAGGATACCATCACTCACAATGTCCATTCTGAATCAACAAGCTCTCCCACACAACAGAACCTGAACCACAGAGAGCACTCTTTACACTGAAACCTGAATAACACACCACACTACACACCACTGAGACCTGAATAACATACTACACTACACACCACTGAGACCTGAATAACATACTACACTACACACCACTGAGACCTGAATAACATACTACACTACACATTACACTACGCACCACTGAAACCTGAATAACACACTACACTACACACCACTGAGACATGAATAACACACTACACTACACACCACTGAGACCTGAATAACATACTACACTACACACCACTGAGACCTGAATAACATACTACACTACACACCACTGAGACCTGAATAACATACTACACTACACATTACACTACGCACCACTGAAACCTGAATAACACACTACACTACACACCACTGAGACATGAATAACATACTACACTACACACCACTGAGACCTGAATAACATACTACACTACACACCACTGAGACCTGAATAACATACTACACTACACATTACACTACGCACCACTGAAACCTGAATAACACACTACACTACACACCACTGAGACATGAATAACACACTACACTACACACCACTGAGACCTGAATAACATACTACACTACACATTACACTACGCACCACTGAAACCTGAATAACACACTACACTACACACCACTGAGACCTGAATAACATACTACACTACACATTACACTACGCACCACTGAAACCTGAATAACACACTGCACACCACTGAGACATGAATAACACACTACACTACACACCACTGAGACCTGAATAACACACCACACTACACACCACTGAGACCTGAATAACATACTACACTACACACCACTGAGACCTGAATAACATACTACACTACACACCACTGAGACCTGAATAACATACTAAAACTACACAATACTGAGACCCGAATAACATATTAAAACTACACCCCACTCAGTCCTGAACCACACAATGCATGAAATGCTCACACGCGAAAAGGGAACTTTCCACTGAACCCCGGGCTGTTTTGCACAGTTAAAACAAAGGCAGACTTTGTGACGCTTGTTCTCGTTAGGGGGGGAAAAGGAGGGCAGACGACGCTCAGATAAGCCTTTGCCTTCTGCCATGTTCTGTATCTGCGCGGTTATCAATGGCTGCCCCTGACAACGGCACTCTGTCCGTACGCCTGTGCCGCGCCAGGCCCTGCCGGAGGCCGTTCCTTTGCGTTCGGCGTCGGGGACAAAGCCGCATTGTGTCAGCGGCCCCGGAGAACAGCCTCGCGTTTCAGTGCCCTTTCTCCGTCCGTCAGCCATTTCTGATCTTCCTCAAATGAGCTGTGCCATCAAAGCTGCGAGATGAAACGGACGGAAACCTCATTCTAATTTTACACCGCTGCTACCCTCCTCCAAACCCCACAGATTTTTCTCTTAACAATTTTCTTACTCCACATCATCCACACAATGGACAATAGTTATGATCGCTGGAGACTCTGAGGCATCTATATTTACATGTTTTTGCGCCTCAGACCGCTTGATTAAGACTCGAAACCTTTCTCATATAAAGTCTCAAAACTTAAAACCTTGAAGACATGGACAGAATCCTCAGGGCCTTTTTCTGCTCACCCTCTGGGAAAAGGGATTCTGCCTGGGAATACTGAGGAAAGGCTGGTGTGTGAAAATGGACGTTCTGCCCCACGTTCTCAGCCATTGGACGAAGCCTGCTTTCGCTTTGCTCGCTTTGACAGGGGGAGTCTCGGGGGAAACAGCGGCTTTTAGTTTATCTATATTTCCATGAATATTAAAGTCCAGGCTTTCAGCTCCCGCTTTCTTCATCCTGCAATTAAATCTCTTTTGACAGAAACACTTAACGGGTTATGTGAACGCTAAAGAACATTCCAGAGCAATTTACAACCCGCAGCATGATCAAATATGCTCCATTCTTCAAGCCCATGATGCTTCCTTTATCAGAACAGTGATTCACACAACAGCAGTAGCCCTATAAGAGACAAGCAGAGCACTGTTTTCTCACTTTGTCCTGAAATGGCCATCCTTTAGATAGCATGGTCCTAATGGACAGCAATCCACCCAGGCCACCCAGCAACTTAAAATACAAATTACAAATGGACAGTCCCTCTGTCTGGCACTAGATTGGACCTGATTCTGTTTCTAGTAGATTTCTTCCTAGATATTCCACGGCAGTAGCTGCCAAAATATCTCAACCCATTTCATACTTACTGTGATCCACCCCTTAATTAAAATACAGCCCAGTTATGCTGTATCAGCAAAATAACTAACTGTACATAAGAAACTTCATATAGACATTCACACCAGTCAAATTAAAATTAGTACTGCACAAGATTCAGTGTGCATGCAGTTGCTGTTATGTCATGATCATAAGCTCTGGGACTACAGTGAATGCGGGTACATGCTGGTCTGCACTGTCCCATTGTGATCCAAGATAAGAACAGCAACAGGACAACCATGAGCCTTTCAGCCTTTTCATACAGTACTTTCAACTTAGGTGTCGGTAAATGTGGAAACTCTTGTGGGAAATGTCAATGATACTACAACTAACCTAGTAAATTACACTGTATAACCATAAAGTATAATCATAGAAAACAATAAGTTAGTTCTGAATAATGCTGAAAAGGAAAAATAGATAATTGTGCTTTCTTTGTTACTAGGCTGTTGAAAGAAAAGAGTTGGCAATTCAGCAGTAGGCCTAGTGATCTTTGCAAAACGGAGGGCATTAGCTTCATTCGGTCTATGGTTGCTACGTCATTTGCATAGTTGACATAATACGTCACTCAGGCCTGATAATTCTGGGGTTCAAGCCGTGAGAACGGTTGTGCTATATTTTGTTAGTCAGGACGGAAAACCCGATGTGTTCGTGTGGCAAAATTACACATCAGCGTGAGTTTGCTAACCAGCTAGCGAACGGTAGTTAACATTTGGTCGTTTGTAATCGGACGGTTATGTTCTTGATTCGCTCCTCTCATGAATCAGTCGCAAACGACGGCCAAACAAATTACTGCCAGTGTCACCTTGGTTCATAAAACTATGGAGGAAGAATACAGGTTCGTCTGAGAAAACAAGGTAAAGAGATATACGAAAGCAACACCCATGTGCCATAGTTTTAGAAAACCTACCCCTGTTGCGGTCTGAAATTATGTGGCACTCAATATAGTGAGCTAATTGATATCTACCTGACGTTAAGTGATAAGTTAACAGTAGCCTAGCTCAGCCTGGTGTCCTTCGTCTGTTCTCTGACGATTGTGCTCCACCGACGTTGTTTCTAGTTTGCTTTAGACTAAACGTACACGGTTCTGAATCTTGTCCTGTTTATAAATTAGCTCCAATATGGATTTTACCATTCGTATTTGTCAGCAAAAGCGGTGTGTTTCCAGCACAAACGGCTGTTGTTGGCTAACGTTGGAAGGTAACGCGATTATTTCCCGCTCCCAGTTACTGCCCAAGGCAGGTGCGCGTGAAATGGCACGAGCGATGAGGCCGTCCCTGCAGTGTTGCACTTAATGTCCACGCCAGCACATTTCATGTTTTTAGACAGCAACCTAAATGTAAGTTAGAGTTTTCGCTACACCAAATAGATCAGGTGGCTGCTAGGTCTTCACATGACTCGCTTTAATCCGTAACCGAACGTTTTGCTGAAATCATGATTCTGCAGTGCCATATCTCCAAATCTTGACAAGGCCCCTGGGCTGCTCAGGATGTACCGTCGCTGTATCTGTCCTTAAATGGGTAGTACTAGCAGTCCTGTGTTTTTATCTTCTTTTTTCTGTTTATGTAAGTCTTTTCAGGGTGTAGGTAAATTAATATTGGGACAAGTTTATGTTTTGTTGAAGGATATTTATGGAAATAAAAGTGGAATGTCTGGATTTTCTGGTCCTGGTGGTTTGAGGGATGTTGTCACCGGAGTGCTTTGCGCTGGTGAAGTCTTCAGGTAAAGGAATCTTCAGAGACAGAGAAATCTTGGGGGAAAATCCCAGCAGTTCATATTTCACATAAATGTCAGCGATTAAGCCGGTCGGCGTTGCGGCTTCTAAGAGGCTTATGAAGCGGCTCTGTTGTGAAATTAGACCTGACACACTTTGAGGCGGCGTGTCAGCAGAGCTGCAGGGTTGATGTGGAACATGGAGGTCTGTTCCTGAGAGATAAGAGCAGACGGTGAGTGGGCACACTCGGATTTTACCGCCATCCCCGCCAGCGTCCTCATTGGCTGAGTCCAAGCCCCTAAATCTGTAGGCCCAGGGATGTGCAAGTAATCTCCAGTGCGAGGAATAATATGCATTTGAGCTCCTGACACTTCTCTTCTGTCTGAGTGTATGTGTATGTGCAGTGTGTGTGTCTGCGAGTGAGTGTGTGTGTGTGTGTGTGTGCACGGGCGTGCATGCGTGTGAGTGAGTGAGTGAATGTGTGAGTGAGTGCGAGCGAGTGTGTGTTAGTGTGTGTGGTACATGGTGGTGCCAGGCATGCTGTATAGGGGCGGGGGGGCATGGGGATATCTCTGAGTGCCTCATGACCTTCTGTACATGGAGCCTGTCTCCTGCATGCAAAGCAGGACCTGTAACTGCAGTAATGATCTCACACACACGCACACACACACACACACACAGTCGTCCCTGTAGTAGGCCGTCTGGTCGCCCGCTCGTCAGAGCCGGTGTTGGCGCGGCGTTGGCGCGGTGTTGGCGGAGGTGTGAATCCCTGGCGGAGCAGCAGTGGCCGGGGCATTCGCACCTCCCCGCCCGGCTCCTGTGGAACAGCAGAACAGGAGGACGGGGGAAAAGCTGGCCCTGCACAGCCTGCTCGGAATGCTGGAATATCGCATGAATATTTCATGCCTCCATATGACACCCTTTTCTTCAGACCCGGGCCGTGTGCTCCTGTCTAGGCCTTCACCCACCGTGCAGCTGCTTAAAAGTAATCTTAAGTGGTTTGGGAATCAGCGGGCTCTGAAAATTGCCGAGGAATTAATGTTTTTTTCCCCCCCTTGCGAAGGAATTAATGTTTTTTTTTTTTCTTGAACCTACTCTGTTGTCATGGAAATGTGCCTTTTTGAGTGGAGCAGTTGTAGTGGCAGGCCTGAATGGGGAGAGTGATGGGTTGGGTTTTTAGAGTAATCTCCCCACACAAAGAAACGAGAGGGAGGACATAAAATCAGAGCTTCACGGTAAATGTTAAATTTAACATTTCCAGCCTCGAGCTGACAGAGAAGGAAGACGTTTATCTGTTTTTAAGACTGCTTTAAAGGCCGTGGGGGTGGGGGGGAGGACTCTGCACAAACAGCCACAGGGAACACAACCAGCACACTGCAACGGCACACACCCATTCAACACAACCGTAACCCAACAGAACCGGACACACCCATTCAACACAACCGCAACCCAACAGAACCGGACACACCCATTCAACACAACCGCAACCCAACAGAACCGGACACACCCATTCAACACAACCGCAACCCAACAGAACCGGACACACCCATTCAACACAACCGCAACCCAACAGAACCGGACACAACCATTCAACACAACCGCAACCCAACAGAACCGGACACACCCATTCAACACGACCGTAACCCAACAGAACTGGACACACCCATTCAACACAACCACAACCCAACAGATCCGGACACACCCATTCAACACGACCGCAACCCAACAGAACTGGACACACCCATTCAACACAACCGCAACCCAACAGAACCGCACACACCCCCACAAAACCGCACACACCCTCTTCAGCCCTCTCTTGTCTGATAAGCATAAAAATTAATATAAAAATGTTTTTTTTATTTAGTTCTCTGGAAAAGGCGAACATGGCTGCGGTTTGCTTGTGATGCCGGATTGGTTGTGGATTTTAACATGGCAGCATTTGCCAGGGGCTCAGTGGTGTGGGGTGGTTACGCTGTAATGTACATCTCTGGTCTGGTGTGGTTACGCTGTTATGTACATCTCTGGTGTGGTTACGCTGTAATATCTATGGTGTGGTGTGGTTACGCTGTAATGTACATCTCTGGTGTGGTTACGCTGTAATATCTATGGTCTGGTGTGGTTAAGCAATTGGAGGCTAAAGTGCTGTGATTCTAGTCTCCCTGATCTCTGATTAATCACCTCTGATTATAGGCCTAATTCTCTCTGATCTCTGATTAATAACCTCTGATTATAATTATCCCTCCCACTGATTAATCACCCATGTTTTAAAATAACAGTTTTAAGGACTAAACTTTAATAGTATTGTACATCTGCTTACATGTCAGCTCTTGTTGGATCTGAATGTGAATGAGAGAGCATTGGGCTGTTTCCTGTGGGAGCAGGTGCAGTTTATGTCCCACTCAGGTAACAGACCAGCCAGGCAAAAAACAGCACAGACACAGTCTGCAGGGGCAGGAAATGACATGGGCACTCAAACAGGAAGTGGGCTGTGGAGGCTGTTCCCCAGGCATGCCACAGAGATACACACTCTGTTCACTCAAACTCGACACAAACAGGGCGGCCATGCCAGACATGAACTCTGCCTCATCTTTAAAACGTGCCGGCTGTTTGCACTTATAAAAACCATCCACACTTAAAAGCATTTCCAGGCTCACTCTGCGGTCATTTACACTTCCTGGAACAGCACGGTCGTCTGGCTGGGCTGTTACCATCATACACTCTGTGATGCAGTCTTTCACCCTGACTTAGACCTACACACGCCTGAGCCTACACTATACCTCCACACTGTCTGTACATGCACACTGTCTGTACTTCGACACTGTACCTCCACATTGTCTGTGCCTACATACTGCCTGTGCATGCAGACTGATATTGAGCGCTGGTTTTGTGGTTTTCCCCTGGAATTCCCTGCCTTTTCTGCGGGCTCTTCAGTAGCGCATGCTGCGGGCTCTTCAGTAGCGCATGCTGCGGGCTCTTCAGTAGCGCATGCTGTGGGATCTTCAGCCTGCGGCCTCTTCAGTAGCGCATGCTGCGGGCTCTTCAGTAGCGCATGCTGCAGGCTCTTCAGTAGCGCATGCTGTGGGATCTTCAGCCTGCGGCCTCTTCAGTAGCGCATGCTGCGGGCTCTTCAGTAGCGCATGCTGCAGCCTCTTCAGTAGCGCGTGCTGCGGCCTCTTCAGTAGCGCATGCTGCGGCCTCTTCAGTAGCGCATGCTGCAGCCTCTTCAGTAGCGCGTGCTGCGGGATCTTCAGTAGCGCATGCTGCGGGCTCTTCAGTAGCGCATGCTGCGGCCTCTTCAGTGGCGCATGCTGCAGGCTCTTCAGTAGCGCATGCTGCGGCCTCTTCAGTAGCGCATGCTGCGACCTCTTCAGTAGCGCATGCTGCAGGCTCTTCAGTAGCGCATGCTGCGGGCTATTGCTGGGGTAAGTGGGGGGGGCCTGTGCTGGGTAAGAGTATCAGAGAACCCGCCCCTGCTTTCAGCAAGCTGGCACTTCTCTTATCTCCCCCCCCCTTCACCTCCCACCCCGTCCTGAATGTTCCCGGTCCCGGAATGCAGAGGTCCTTCAGCTGCAGATAACAGCCGCGAACATAACGACCTCCAAACCTCCGGAGATTAAAGCGCACCCAAACAGAACTGACTTGTTGTTCTTTGACTGTTCCTCCGGCAGAGTTGGAGAAATACAGTCTTTGCTGATCTCTGCCAGTGATCTTTCCTGAGCTGCCCAGACCGTCCTGTCAAAATATGAGTCAGGAACCCAGAAGTCACCCCAGAAGTCGCTTGGGTCTCTCTGTCTGTCCTGCGTAGCGCCAACAGGATCAGGTGATCAGGTGTTGATAGCAGGACTTCAGCTGCTCCCCCCCCCCCCCCCCCCCAGCCGCATGCTGGCAGGGGATATTGCTGGTGCGGGAATCTCACAGGAAGTCGGTCGCCCAGACAAACACACTCCTGCGGAGTCCTGAGGCCTCGTGGCGCAGCGCTGATGAGTGTCATGTGACCACGCAGCCCTTGATGATAACACCATTCTTCTGCGTGTCCGTTTCCAGCGGCAGGGTCGCGCGGCGGGAAGCGGTTTCCAGGCGACCTTTCGCAGCCCCTAGTTACACTTTCCCTGTTGCCATGTGGGAAGGGAAGCAGGTAGCGACTGAGCCGCTCAGACAGGAAATGAGAGGGATCTGGGGAACTGGCCTTCACACATAAACAAGAGCAAAGCAGGACACTGAAGAGCTGCTCTACCCTGCCCCCTATACCACTCTACACGTCTCTACCCTGCTCTCTATACCACTCTACACGTCTCTACCCTGCTCTCTATACCACTCTACACGTCTCTACCCTGCTCTCTATACCACTGTACACCTCTATACATGCTCCCTATACCACTCTACACCTCTCTACCCTGCTCCCTATACCACTCTACACGTCTCTACCCTGCTCCCTATACCACTCTACACGTCTCTACCCTGCTCTCTATACCACTCTGCACCTCTTTACCATGCTCTCTATACCACTCTACACCTCTTTACCATGCTCTCTACACCTCTCTACACTGCTCCCTATACCACTCTGCACCTCTTTACCATGCTCTCTATACCACTCTACACGTCTCTACCCTGCTCTCTATACCACTCTACACGTCTCTACCCTGCTCTCTATACCACTCTGCACCTCTCTACCCTGCCCCCTATACCACTCTACACGTCTCTACTCTGCTCTCTATACCACTGTACACCTCTATACATGCTCCCTATACCACTCTACACTGCTCTACATGTCTCTACCCTGCTCTCTGTACCACTCTACACCTCTCTACATGTCTCTACCCTGCTCTCTGTACCACTCTACACCTCTCTACCCTGCTCTCTATACCACTCTACACCTCTCTACACCTCTCTACCCTGCTCTCTATACCACTCTGCACCTCTCTACCCTGCCCCCTATACCACTCTACACGTCTCTACCCTGCTCTCTATACCACTGTACACCTCTATACATGCTCCCTATACCACTCTACACTGCTCTACATGTCTCTACCCTGCTCTCTGTACCACTCTACACCTCTCTACCCTGCTCTCTATACCACTCTACACCTCTCTACCCTGCTCTCTATACCACTCTGCACCTCTCTACCCTGCCCCCTATACCACTCTACACGTCTCTACTCTGCTCTCTATACCACTGTACACCTCTATACATGCTCCCTATACCACTCTACACTGCTCTACATGTCTCTACCCTGCTCTCTGTACCACTCTACACCTCTCTACATGTCTCTACCCTGCTCTCTGTACCACTCTACACCTCTCTACCCTGCTCTCTATACCACTCTACACCTCTCTACACCTCTCTACCCTGCTCTCTATACCACTCTGCACCTCTCTACCCTGCCCCCTATACCACTCTACACGTCTCTACCCTGCTCTCTATACCACTGTACACCTCTATACATGCTCCCTATACCACTCTACACTGCTCTACATGTCTCTACCCTGCTCTCTGTACCACTCTACACCTCTCTACCCTGCTCTCTATACCACTCTACACCTCTCTACCCTGCTCTCTATACCACTCTACACTGCTTATTCACATCAGCAGCACCTTGGTGAAGCAGTTTTGTTCTGCTGTCAGGTTGACTCACCTGTAAACCTTCACCAGTGCGGACATAGTCCGCACAGGGGTACATTTCTGCACCGAACATACAGTGAGAGTAAGAGGAAGGCTGGAGGTTGGAGACTTCTGAGAGATCCTGTGTAATTCAAAGGCAGGTTTCCCTGTGATGGGGAAGCTAGTAATTCAGCCCTGTGAAACATGGCTGAAGATTGAATAATCATCTACAATCAAACTGTTTGGCTTAATTTCACTGAAGAATGGGCATCGCCTCATCTGAAAAAATATTTAATCCTTAGTGTTGTCAGTTACAAGTGAAATCCATTTTTTTTTTAAAATCCCTCATGGAAGTTGCCAGAACAGATGGACTGTCTGTGTGGGGGGTGGGGTGTGAGGGGAAAGGGAATGTGAGGAAAGGATCGGATGGAGAGGAAGAGGAGAGGTGGAACACTGTCTGATTTTGCTGGGGTGGGGGGGCCGGGGCTGCGCTGGGTGGCTGACCGTCTCCAGGTGACGGTGAGCAGGATGATCTGTGCACCAGGCTCCCTCCTCGGGCCAATGAGCAGGAGCCTGATCTAACACAGTGAAGGACGGAAAGGTGCATAGACTGTATTACATGAGCATTTTCCATGTGGCTTTAGTTTTTTAGCTCTGAAGAAAAGACGAGAGGAAAAAGAAGATGACGTTTGTCTGCTCGGTCAGACGAGGATATCGGGCAGATGCCCGTGTGATATTTACCCCGTGTGCAGGTGCCCTCCGTGTGTACGCCCGTGTGTGACCACCTCCGCCCCCGCTCCTTCTGCCAGCAGGCGCGTGCAGTCTGCAGGGGCCAAAGTCAACGCTGAGGTTCGGCTTTTCCACCAACCGTGTCATTCTCTGTATTCCTGTCATTCTCTGTATTCCTGTTATTCTGTGTATTCATGTCATTTTGTGTATTCATGTCATTCTGTGTATTCCTGTCATTCCATGTCATTCTGTTTGTTGGAACTAGCCAGCTTAGCTGTGGAGCTGGCAGGGGGAGATGCAGGGGCGGTACCGTGCCCTAGATTTGAACCCGCAAGCTCCCGTTATGCAATGGTGCCTTTCAGTTTTAACTCTCTCCTCAGTGTCGGCCCCGGCCCCCGCCCTCCCCGGGCCTCACAACAACAGTCCCATGATTCCATCTGTCACCAGACGAGGCGTAAGACTGATTCCTTAACAACACCCCGCCCCCGTGCTCTTTAATTCCGGGCCTCTTAATTCCTGGCTGGTTTCCCAAGATGCACCTCACTGCTGTACCAGGAGAGAGCGGGCTGTAAGGGGGGGGGGGGGGGGGGGGGGGGGGGGGGGGGGGGTTACACTCATAAAGCCAATCACACCCTCTACTACGGGTGCTGGGGATCCCCTCTACAGGTGTACCTAACCCCACCCCTGACTGGGGAATGACACACAACCTGATCCAAATCCTGCACAGGCTCACACCACGCCTAGCACACACCTAGAACACGCCTACTGCACACCTAGCACAAGACTAGCACACACCTAGAACACGCCTACTGCACACCTAGCACAAGACTAGCACACACCTAGAACACGCCTACTGCACACCTAGCACAAGACTAGCACACACCTAGAACACGCCTACTGCACACCTAGCACAAGACTAGCACACACCTAGAACACGCCTAGCACAGGCCTACTGCACACCTAGCACAAGACTAGCACACACCTAGAACACGCCTACTGCACACCTAGCACAAGACTAGCACACACCTAGAACACGCCTACTGCACACCTAGCACAAGACTAGCACACACCTAGAACACGCCTAGCACAGGCCTACTGCACACCTAGCACAAGACTAGCACACACCTAGAACACGCCTACTGCACACCTAGCGCAAGACTAGCACACACCTAGAACACGCCTACTGCACACCTAGCGCAAGACTAGCACACACCTAGAACACGCCTACTGCACACCTAGCGCAAGACTAGCACACACCTAGTACACGCCTACTGCACACCTAGCACAAGACTAGCACAGGGTCGGGGGGGTGGGTGGGGGGGCGCATGACAGAACAGACAGTAAATGCGAGAGATGGGCTCTCCTGGTGTGCCGGCTTTCTCTCCCTGGCTGATCACTGAACTGGGCCTGACATGAAACATGACATCATTGTTCGCATCACAGTGGGGTTCTCTTTTGTAGCTGTGGAAACGCAGAGAGTGGCACCAGCGTCTTTGCCAACGATTAGCTCGGCCTCTCCCCCCTGAGGACGGGCCTTTCTGCCATGGCGATAACAGTCTCGCGGGCGGGGCCGTGTGGGGGGGGTGGGGGGGGCAGGGAACAGGTCTCTCTCTCCAGTCACCACAGAACCCCTTCAGGAGATTCCACAGCCACCCGTCCCCAGGGGCAAAGTAATTGGATTGGTTGCACACACACACACGCAAACACACTCACTCACACACACTCATGCACGCACACTCACACACTGACGCACACACTCACACTCACTCGCGCGCACACTCACTCACACACACACACACACACACACACACACAGGCAGGCTGTAAATCCAGTAAGTGAGAAGCAGAGCTGGGACTGTGTGTCTGAGGGAGAGGAGTGCCTGTGCGTGTCTGAGCCGCTCTATAGTCATTACTGACTGAGCCGCTCTATAGTCATTACTGACTGAGCCTCTCTATAGTCATTACTGACTGAGCCGCTCTATAGTCATTACTGACTGAGCCGGTCTATAGTCATTACTGACTGAGCCGGTCTACAGTCTTTAATGACTGAGCCGCTCTGCAGGGCCTGGTGTTTTCTTCAGAACTGTGACTGTCTCAGACCCTCTCAAGGTTCCAGCACTGACTGCCCTCAGGAAGTATCCCCTTCCCACTTCCTGTCCTCTTCCTGTGTCATCAATCACCGATAGAGAAGAGCCCACCGTTCCTCTTCTCTGCCGTGAACGTGACTCTTTGTTTGTACAGAGGGAGGGGTGGAGGAGTTCCCGCCTGTTTTTCTGTGTGTCTTAAGTAAAGGTCACCTTGACATTTCAGAGTCTGACGTCTGTGAGGGCACCATGAGGCTGTTTGTCTCCCGCCTACATCGGCGGCCGCGGTCTGGAGCATGCTGGTGGGCGCTAGTAATCTAACCCAGTAGATTTTAATTTGTCTTCCTGTTATAACACATACATGTTAACATAACGTACATGCAGTTTGTAGTTTCCTTTCATTTGGCGACCAATGCAGGCTTTGGAAACAATCTGCAGGCACTGCAGCCCTCCTGGACTGGAGTTAAACCTGCAGACGCTGCAGCCCTCCAGGACTAGAGTTAAACCTGCAGGCACTGTGGGCCCTCCAGGACCGGAGTTAAACCTGCAGGCACTGCGGCCCTCCTGGACCGGAGTTAAACCTGCAGACACTGCGGCCCTCCAGGACTGGAGTTAAACCTGCAGATGCTGCGGCCCTCCAGGACTGGAGTTAAACCTGCAGGCACTAACCCCCCCCCCCCCACAGCTTAATATAAGGCAGGTGTTTGTCCCCCCAGCACCTGAAACACAAGCTGTGTTAAGTGCATGCCCGTGCAGCATGTGGGGAAGCTGACAGACGCTGGGGCGGGAGGGTTTAGCTGCGCTGTCTGTCCGGAGAGAATGCACCATTAATCTCTCAGGACACATTTTTTATATTTCTCGAGCAGATGATTATAGAAGCGCTCTGCCTGGAAATCAGAAAGGCTTTGCTGCGTCAGTTCTGTGCAGTGTCATTTCTGTGCTGGGTCAGTTATCTCTGGGGCGCTTCTGTGCTGGGTCAGTTCTCTCCGGGGCACTTCTGTGCTGGGTCAGTTTTCCCCAGGGCTGTTCTGTGCTGGGTCAGTTCTCTCCAGGGCTGTTCTGTGCTCTGTCAGTTCTGTCCGGGGCAGTTCTGTGCTTCTGTGCTGGGTCAGTTCTCTCCAGGGCTGTTCTGTGCTGGGTCAGTTCTCTCCAGGGCTGTTCTGTGCTGGGTCAGTTCTCTCCAGGGCTGTTCTGTGCTGGGTCAGTTCTCCCCAGGGCTGTTCTGTGCTGGGTCAGTTCTGTGCTGGGTCAGTTCTCTCCGGGGCACTTCTGTGCTGGGTCAGTTCTCCCCGGGCTGTTCTGTGCTGGGTCAGTTCTCCCCAGGGCTGTTCTGTGCTGGGTCAGTTCTGTGCTGGGTCGCCTGTATGTCAGTGGAAATCTCTGCGCGTTTGAGGCACTGTAGTTTGTGACGCTCGGCTGGCCCTGTAGCCTGTGATTAGCCGCAGTGCCCCACCCCGCCCCGCCCTGTCCTTCCTGTCCTGCTGTCTTCCTCTGCCCCCAAATCCCATCTCTCCCTGCCTGCTGTGACACACACACCCTTAACCTGTTTCCGAATGCTCTGCCACCTGCCACTGCGCGGCAGCCATCTTGGCTCTTCGGCGCCTTCTTGCTGGCTCAGAGCCAAGATGGCAGATGGCTTTTCCGCCCAGGAGCCGAAGGAGGAGTCCCAGTGGAGTGGCTCTCCGGGCCCTGAGTGTGTACACAGCGTTGCTATGGCAGCAGAGCCAGGCGACGGGTTTTGGCTGAGGACTGCGTTGTGAGGAGAGCGTGCCGCAGGTTGTTATCTCGCATGGAGCTTTGGTGTGCTTGACTGCGCTGGGCCTTGGTGTTCTGTGGGGCCTGTGCTTGACTGTGCTGGGCTTCGGTGTGCTGTGGGGCCTGTGCTTGACTGTGCTGGGCCTTGGTGTGCTGTGGGGCCTGTGCTTGACTGCGCTGGGCCTTGGTGTGCTGTGGGGCCTGTGCTTGACTGCGCTGGGCCTTGGTGTCCTGTGGGGCCTGTGCTTGACTGCGCTGGGCCTTGGTGTGCTGTGGGGCCTGTGCTTGACTGTGCTGGGCCTTGGTGTGCTGTGGGGCCTGTGCTTGACTGCGCTGGGCCTTGGTGTGCTGTGGGGCCTATGTTTGACTGCGCTGGGCCTTGGTGTGCTGTTGGGCCTGTGCTTGACTGCGCTGGGCTTCGGTGTGCTGTGGGGCCTGTGCTTGATTGCGCTGGGCCTTGGTGTGCTGTGGGGCCTGTGCTTGACTGCGCTGGCCTTCGGTGTGCTGTGGGGGCTGTGCTTGACTGCGCTGGGCCTTGGTCTGCTGTGGGGCCTGTGCTTGACTGCGCTGGGCCTTGGTGTGCTGTGGGGCCATTACAGCGCTACATTCACTTTCACATTCAGCCTATCAGAGCGGCTTGCACAGGTGCAGATAAGAGCTCACATGTAGATTTAGGCAAAGAGCAGAGAGGAGCTGGAGTCCTCAGCGCTACAGGCGATAGCAGCAGCCACTGCAGAGACCTACAGCCTCATGGTGCTGCAGCAGGGAGATCAGACCTACAGCCTCATGGTGCTGCAGCAGGGAGATCAGACCAACAGCCTCATGGTGCTGCAGCAGGGAGATCAGACCTACAGCCTCATGGTGCTGCAGCAGGGAGATCAGACCTACAGCCTCATGGTGCTGCAACAGGGAGATCAGACCTACAGCCTCATGGTGCTGCAGCAGGGAGATCAGACCTACAGCCTCATGGTGCTGCAGCAGGGAGATCAGACCTACAGCCTCATGGTGCTGCAGCAGGGAGATCAGACCTACAGCCTCATGGTGCTGCAGCAGGTACAGCAGGGAGAAAGGCCAGTGGTGTGGCCAGCAGTGTGTTTGGCTGTGTTACACTGTGCAGTGGAGACCCCACACTGGCAGAGAGGCAGTCCTCCACTGTAAATAAATAATGCAGTTTATGCAAGCTAATTACAGTCAGCCCCATTTATGCTCCTAGCTGTCAGCTGTTCTGGTTTATTTGGGGGTTTTTTTTGGGGGGGGGGGGGCGGATCTGCGTTGGTTTTACTAGTGAAACATAATTATTTCCATTTAGTCACTGGGTCCGTGGGGAAGGATTAATTAATGTTTTCCATACAGCCTTCACACAACATTTTAATGAAGATTTTCCATACAGCCTTCACACAACATTTTGGCATGACATTAAGGCTACAAGTGTTGTGTGAGAGTTAGATGTTGGTGTTGGAACATAGTGTCAGAACTACTGTGTCATCTGACATCCATAATGTAACTCTGTAAGAGTTCAAATGCTACCCCTGAAGGTGTTTAAAGTCTGTAGAGTGGAGAGTAGCTCTTCTAGCGCTTTCTGATAAAAACATTAGATTTCCCAAGTGACGGAAAGGCCTGTCACATCGCTCATATTTGCCTGCAAGGATTAATCGGGGTAGATAAACCGTGAAATTAAAAACTACAGCTCCCCTTGTACTACGCCAGAAACTCAATTAAGAGTAAAGGCTTTTTGTTTTCTTGTATCATAAAAAAAGAATTAAACCCGGCAACAAGTGAATAACTTCGGTCTGGCTGTAATTTGGTCTGGACGGTACTTCACATGAACAAAGAGGACTTGATTGCACACACAGCTTTTTTGCCCAAATATACAAATGGACTTCATGATGTAACTTTTATAATCCAGAGTATGTCATGACTCTGGTAATATTGGAACTTCCTGACTAAAATGCACTAATTTGACCTCTGACCTCTTATCTGGCTGCCTGTCTGTGCTGTGGTGGATTGAGTTTATGTGGGGAAATATGCGCCTGGATGCAGCCATCTTGCTCTAATCCTCTGTGTGCGAGCTGAAAGCTTCTGAGGAGCAGATTTTTTTAATGTGACATAATTATATATTTAATGCCCGTGTGGTTTATCTCCTTCCCTGCCGGGGGCTCTGCCAAGCCCCATGCTCCCAAACAGGGCCAGAGTTCGGCATCTAAAGCCGCCTTCTTCCGGAACCTTCTAAATCCAGCTGCGCCTCCCAGCCCCACCCCACCCCGCCCCGCCCCACACCACAGGGGGTATGACTGGCGGAGTGACTGGTTTACCTGTGCAGGAGCAGGTTTACTGTGCAGGAGAAGGTTTACCTGTGCAGGAAAAGGTTTACTCTGCAGGAGGAGGTTTACCTCTGCAGGAGGAGGTTTACTGTGCAGGAGGAGGTTTACCTGTGCAGGAGCAGGTTTACTGTGCAGGAGCAGGTTTACCTGTGCAGGAGCAGGTTTACTGTGCAGGAGGAGGTCTACCTGTGCAGGAGCAGGTTTACTGTGCAGGAGGAGGTTTATCTGTGCAGGAGAAGGTTTACTGTGCAGGAGGAGGTTTATCTGTGCAGGAGAAGGTTTATCTGTGTACAAGCAGGTTCAGTTGTGCAGGCACAGGCTGGTGGTTTTAATGTAATGTCATGACATTACATTGCTGGCATTGGGTTGACTCTTATCCTGAGCGACTTACAATGAGAAGACAAGCGCAATGAGAAATGCATTTACAGACTGTCTTTACTGCACATGCCCACAAAAACAGCCCTGTGGTACCCAGGATTCACAACCCCTCCACCTGAGTCCATATCTGTGGATGCTGGTAAAATCTGAAAACACTTTCAAATTTCAAGTGGCGAGGATCGGGAACCCGTTTCCCCGAGGAGCAGGGAGCCAGAATGGCGGCTCTCCGGCTCCGTAATTAAAGTGGTTAACAGGATTAGTGGGAAATTTGCATGGGTGGAAGGCAGGAGATGGGGGAGCCTGTATTTGGGTCAGATTTCAGATTGCATGCATTAATGATGGCCAAGGGGGCAGGGAATGTATAGGCCCACGGAGCAGAGTGTGTGTGTGTGTGTGTATGTGTGTGCCACAGGAATAAGGGGTAAAATCACACCTTGATTCACTGCTCATCAGCGTAATGGACACTGTTACCATGACGAGGTGTGGCAGCTCCATGTCAGAGCCAAGGCGACTCCCACTCCCCCCCCACAGCGAGGGGGACCTCAGGGCAGAAAGGGGTGAGGATTTTGGTTGCAATCCCATTAACCCCCCCCAGCGGATTAGAAGCTCCTCGTGCAGCAGTGGCGGAGGGCGCAGAGTTGAGAGGGAATTCCCGGAATTGTGGGCCTGTGCTGGAGTTCTGCTCCCGGGAATCTCAGACACAGCTCTGCAGCTCTGGGTCTGGATGCTCCCCCACGCTCTCCTGGGCTGGGGCCTCGTGCTGCAGGGCTGGGGCCTCAGGTTGCAGGGGTGGGCGATATACCACACAGGTACTTATCGAATGCAACAACGGTCACCCCCTCCTCCATGTGGTGTTTTGGCTTTCTTTAGTTATGACTGATGCGGTAATAAACATCCAAACTTCAGAAGTGTTTCTGAGAAAAATGTCACCAGTGATATCTATTGGGCGTTGATAAGAAAAGCCTATCAGCGCCATGGCCTCGCAGCTTCCTTGTGATCATGTGATGTGTTGTCATCAATCCCTTGGAAGCTTCAAGGCCTTGCTGCTGACTGGCTGTTATCAACATCCTATAGATAACAGTGCTGATGTTCTTTTCAGGAAGCATCAGGAATGTTTTTTTTTTTTTTAAAGAAAAGAATGGCAGTGCACCAAATGGTGGCAATGATCATTATTGCATTTGATAATTATCGTTGCTATATATAGGCCAGCCCTATTGCCTCATGCCTGTGGCTTTCCTACAGGTGTCCCCCACGGCTCTGCACTCGGCTCCCTCCTCTGTTTCCTTTTACATGCAGATTTGCTGGGTTTCTCATCACTTCCATGCGAACTGTGCTCAGGTGTCCCTGCACATCTCAGCTTCTCTCTGAGCTTCTCTCTGAGCTTCTGTCCTGCACCATAAAGCACTCGCTCAGTTACCCTTTCATCTCCACCCTTCAGCTCCAGCCACTGATCTCACTTTAATGGAGATGTGTGTGTGTTTCTCTGTAAGGTGTGTCATCGGGTATTTAATTAGAATATGTTTTTTTTATTACTGCAACTGTTATCTCTGTCACAGAACCACATTTAAAATGATTGTCTGTGCAGAATCAGGCATAGGTGTGGCACAGGGCTCTTCTATCTCACCAACTCTTTTTAATATTTATATAAATGGATTGGCAACACTACTTGAAAAATCTACAGCACCTGGCCTCGCCCTATATGACTCCAAAGTTAAGTTCCTACTCTATGCAGATGACCTTGTTCTGCTCTCACCAACAGAACAGGGTCCACAGCAAAACCTGGAGTCATTTTGTCAGACCTGGGCCCTGACAATACACCGCACAAAAACTAAAGTTCTTGTGTTCCAACAAAGATCCAGACATTAGGGACCCAAAATAATTATCACATTACGAACAACTAAAATTGAACAAACTACAAATTACTCATATTTACGATTAAAAATCAGTTCTACAGGAAGCTTTCATTTGGCTGTGAATGAACTTAAAGAGAAAGCAAAAAGGGCTTTCTATGTCATTAAAAAGTCAATTCAAACAGAAATTCCAATTGGCATTTGGCTAAAAATTTTCAAATCAGTAATTGAACCAATTGCACTTTATGGCACTGAGGTGTGGGGTCCACTCACACAACACGAATTTGCAAAATGGCACAAACATCCAATTGAGACCCTGCATGCAGAGTTCTGTAAAAGTATCCTACGGGTTCAGAGGAAAACCACAAATAATGCATGCGGGGCAGAATTAGGCCAATATCCACTGCTAATTAATATTCAGAAAAGTCAAATTTTGGAAACATTTCAAAATGAGTGACCCCCACTGCTATCATTACAAAGCCCTGAAATGCCAAGAGGTGAATATAAAGAAGAGTCCCCTCAGTCAACTGGTCCTGGGACTCACTGAAGAAAATCCTAACACCTGACCATAGTCAGTCCCAGGACAGTGACATCCTCCTAGCTCAGAGAATTCGACCAAACACAATTATAATGAAACAAAAAGAAAAATATTTGACCTATTGGAAAGAAATGACAAAAACTCAAAATAAACTTAATTGCTATTTGGCCCTAAATAGACTGTACACCATGGCTGACTACCTGACCATGGTGACAGATAGCAAACAGAAAAACTTGACAATGTACAGACTCAGTGAGCACAGCCTGGCCATCGAAAAAGGCCGACACAGGCAGACCTGGCTGTCCAGAGAGGACAGACTGTGCTCCCACTGCAGTCAAGGAGTGGTGGAGACAGCTACAGTTTCTCACAACATGTGGAAAACACCTGGACATAAGGGAAAATTTCTACCAGAAATTCACAAAAATATGCCCTGAATTTGAAACTCTAAATGGCCACCAAAAGCTCCCCTGTTTATTAGGAGAACACAAAAAATGCATAAGACTAGCAGCAAATTACATCACAGCTTGCCATAAACAGAGGGACAACCAGTGAGCCTATGTGGGTAGGGAGATAGAGAGAGGGATAGAGATGAGAGAGAAAATAATATATTTTTTTAAAATTTATTTATTTATTTATTTATTTATTTATTTATTTATTTTAATAGAATGTTCATTATTAGTATTCCACTGTAAATATGTATTTTGAATTGATTTATGATGCTTTGGCAATATGTACCTATGTATTTCCTGCCAATAAAGCAATTTGAATTTGAATTTTGAGAGAGGGATAGAGATCAGAGAGAGAGACAGAGAGAGAGGGGGATGGAGATGAGAGAGAGAGACAGAGAGGGATTGAGATGTGGATAGAGAGACAGAGAGAGGGATAGAGATGAGACAGAGGGGGATAGAGATGAGAGAGAGAGAGGGGGATAGAGATGAGAGAGAGACAGAGAGAGAGGGGGATAGAGATGAGAGAGACAGAGAGAGAGGGGGATGGAGATGAGAGAGAGAGGGGGTTAGAGATGAGAGAGAGACAGAGAGGGATTGAGATGTGGATAGAGAGACAGAGAGAGAGGGATAGAGATCAGAGAGAGAGACAGAGAGAGAGGGGGATGGAGATGAGAGAGACAGACAGATGGGAGGCTCCTGCCCTGTGGTAATCCGCTCTTGGGAAAGTGTGGCTTTATTAAAGGGCAGCTGACGGACCGCTCTGGCTCCTCCTCCTTTGTTGTTCCTGTCGCTGGTCACGCGGCGAGTCTCTGGTGCTCGTCTCCGCCGTGGGCAGACGGGACGGGCGAGCGTGCAGACGGGACGGGCGAGCGTGCAGACGGGACGGGACGGGCGTGCAGACGGGCGAGAGTGCGGACGGGACGGGAGCCGGCTCGAGCACAAGCCGTGCTAATTCAGTTACGCTTTTCCCCTGAGTGCAGACCTGCAGTGCATGCTGGGACAGCAATATTAACCAGCATTTTCCCCTGAGTGCAGACCTGCAGTGCATGCTGGGACAGCAATATTAACCAGGATTTTCCTCTGAGTGTGCAGACCTGCACTGCATGCTGGGACAGCAATATTAACCAGCATTTTCCTCTGAGTGTGCAGACCTGCAGTGCATGCTGGGACAGCAATATTAACCAGCATCCGTATGACCACACTGCCAATAATCATCCCTCTGCTCGGACTTCCTGTTTCACCAGCTGGTTTAACACCTCAGGCCGTAACCTGCCCAACCCATTCGATCCCTAATATATGCCTGCTACCAGTCATTGTGTCTTATATATGCCTGCTACCAGTCATTCTGTCTTATATATGCCTGCTACCAGTCATTCTGTCTTATATATATATTTTTTTTTTACCTGGATTGCTCGCTTTTTGGAGGTTCAGGCCTGGTTTTTACATGATTTTCTTTAATTCCACTGTAAGGTATGTTCATGGGAATGTCTTTGTAAAAAGTGATATACAAATCATGTTGAATTACGAAAGTAACTTATGGCACAAATTATTATTATTATTATTTAATTTTTAATTTTTATTGCCACTACTACTAATATGTGAACGCAATAAAATATGAATAATTAGAGAGTTTAAAATATATTAAAAATAAAATAATAATAATAATAGAGACAAAATATATACGTGCATAACGATTACTGGATAGTTTATGACAAGGCTACAACGTTGTAATCATAATTGTAACTATACCAATAACAATAATGAAGGTATTAATAAATTGTTTTCGTTTTTAACTGTTTATTTATATATTATTATTGCTCATAATTTATATTTATTCTTTTTTTAAATTGGGCTACAGGTACGTCAGTATGGAATCGACAGAGTTCCACGGTGGTTATGCTAGGATAAACCACATCCATGATTTACCTGTTGTGATGACGTTTTAGCGGGCGGGGCAGATCTGTTAGCCAGTGTCGCGCAGAGCTCGCGCAGTACGCGCAGTCTTGCCACCAAAGCGGCTGCACGGTCCTAGTTCTAAACGTTCTTCCTTTGTTTTTTAAAACTGTTTGATAAAGCGAAACCTCAGACGGATTAATTCACAGAGAAGTTGGAGTTGAATATTCGTGTCCGTGTGGATGACATACACTAAGGATTTGCAGGAAAACCCTCACGCTCAGTAAAGGTTATGCGGTAGGCTAACACTATTTTTCGAAAACCCTGGTGTGGTGTGTTTCACGCTCATAATCAAGGACTTTGGAACACTTGTGCAGGACTGCGTTTCAAATTTGATTCTGAAATGCAGCAATTTTTCCAATAACAATATCAGCAAAGGAACTTTTCGTGTCGCTAACATATTGTTGACCTGGGAAAGACAAAACAGCGCTCATATTACTCTGAGCAGACACATAAATTCGAAATGCCCTTTATCCCGTAAGAAAAATTTTGGACAGTTCGGAATAATTTGAATCGTTCATGTGACTTGTCAGACCTGTGGCTGACCGTGCACCTCTCCGCGAGCGTAAAACACAACCGCTCAGACTGGAGAAAATGACCATGATCCGCCACTGAGGCGGAACCGGGACGCACGCTCTGACCGGATACTTGTGTGGAGCTGATCTTCGGAACATGAAGACGGCCGCGAGTCAGATCGTCGGAGTTTATTTTGCGGGGATATTCGTCCTTATTCCTGGCTTCTGGACAGCAGACGTGAACGGATATGGAGGTAAGACCGGCACTGGAAGTCATGTAGAGTAAACTATTGCCAAAGAAAAAGAGCAGCTGAAAATGTATGGAAGTGATATGACATCGTTCATTTCTGTGATAATTATTAAATGTTTACGCGTACTTTGTACCTTATTGAACCTGTGTTTTGTAGTTGTCCAATGACCAAGATATGCACTTTTGTACGTCACTTTGGATAAAAGCGTCTGCTAAATAAATGTAATGCGTCCTCGTAGACACAAGGGTGAAGGCCATATGATACCTGCAGGTGCTGAACTAAGCAAACGGATAGCCTTTCATTATTTTGCCAACAGTATCAAACCTGTTTGCCCGCAAGTGTGACATATAACTACTCGAGATTTCTGGTCAGAACCTTTCGAAACGTTTGTTTTTCATAGCGCAAACGTACTAATTGTCTGTAGTAGATGAAAGATCGTGCTATATTACCTGTTTATAGTCTACGTATTGTTCCGCGTAAGTGAGAGAGGGAGCAGTGTCACTGTTGGGTCTTGCCGTCCTGCAGTTTCCTTTTTACCCTGTGGCTACTTCGGGTTATAAGGCAATTGTCACTGGTGAAAATGATCACAGAGACTTACGGGTTGATTATAATCATATTTTTCTCTGCACTATATGACATTGACAGAATCATAATTATGGTACGCGTACTGTATTGAATAACTATTCCATAAAAAATTACGGAAATGTTCAGCTGCCAGCATTTGGCGGACTCAGTCTTACTGTAAATAATGATGTGGCGATTGTTCCAACTTCCCGTGTTTCATACAATCACTTCTTTGTACCAGCGACTCCAGATCAGCTGCGCGCGTTCGCTTGTGTCCAAACGCCTTTCCGTTTTTTTGAAATATTGGCAAAATACACGTATGAATTAATTGCCCAAAGTATTTTTCACTGCTAATATCCTCCTGTAACTGCGCAGTGATACTGTATCCGACTGTGCATGTTGGAAATAAGCCCTAACGACACTGGGTGAGACCTGCAGTATATTCCGCTATTGCCTTGGTTTCCGAGTCCGACCTATTCAAAGTCCGGTTACTGTTGCCTTGTCCAGCGGCCGTATTATCTGCGTGTGATTTCGAATGTACGGGAAGGCGGGATAGGTTTGTGACCGGATCATTCCGTGGAAAGCCGCGCTGGACCCACGCGGCATATCAAAGCTCCACCGAAGGGCTTCGGATTCTGATGTCCCACGCGGCCGTGGGTGGACTCCACACCCTTTCCCCCTCAACCGTCTTGTAGGACGGCAACGACTTATGCCCTGGATGCACCCATGTGCAATTTAACCAGGAGAAAGTATTGCTCATTTCAGAAGTATTTACGACAAAAAACATCTAAAGCAGACCAAATTACACCTGCTCCGCCTCCGGCTCTCTCGGGCTTAGTCTACAGCCTGAGCTGAAGCGCGAACCTCTGCTGCCTGCTGAACTGAAGGCTCATTCGATCAAATCAATCACCATGGCAATCAAGCCATGGTAGTATAATTACACTGGAGCTTAAATCGGTGATAAACAAAGTAATGTAGGCCGCTTGAGAACGTGTTCATGGGTAGTGAGTATCAGTGGCAATCCCTAGATTATTAGAAGGACGAGGCAGTTGGTGGAAAGATGATTAGAGGAACTCATCCGTATAATGTAATGATGAGCGGATTTGTGCAGCGCCGAGCGTTAGCCAGTGCCGCTAGGCAGCCGCTCAAGGCCATTCGCTGAAGCTCTTTCCCCTGCTGACCTCAGAAAGCTGGGCCTCTGCTTCTGGGACGTGTCTTTGGAGTGTGGATGATGCCAGTGCTGTCCAGCTGCTGGGCTCTGGGTTCTGCTGGGCTCTGGAGGCTGCTCTCTGGAGGCTGAGTTCTGGAGGCTGCGGTGTAGAGGCTGCTCTCTGGAGGCTGAGTTCTGGAGGCTGGGGTGTAGAGGCTGGGCTCTGGAGGCTGGGCTCTGGAGGCTGGGGTGTAGAGGCTGGGCTCTGGAGGCTGGGGTGTAGAGGCTGGGCTCTGGAGGCTGGGGTGTAGAGGCTGGGTTCTGGAGGCTGGGGTGTAGAGGCTGGGCTCTGGAGGCTGGGGTGTAGAGGCTGGGTTCTGGAGGCTGGGCTCTGGAGGCTGGGCTCTGGAGGCTGGGGTGTAGAGGCTGGGCTCTGGAGGCTGGGGTGTATAGATTGCTGTAATGCTCGTTGCGTGTAACTGGTTATGGGCTGAAACTCAGTGGCGGTTGGGGAGAGCCGGGCTGTGGAACCTTGTGCGGTGGGGGTTAGGGTTAGGGTGGGGGTGGGTGTTTGGGTGGGGGTGCGGGGGAATAATCAACTGCAGACACGCCAGAGTGCTGTAGCGTTATTTTTTAAACAGAAGTCTGGAGGTCCTTTGGGACGTTTGGAAAAGGGCTGTGTAAATGCTAGCTGCCTATTGTCATAGATTTGTCCTTAGAGGCATAGGTGTGTCCTTAGAGGCATAGAAGTGTTCTTAGAGGCATAAATGTGGCATAGATTCATTTAAATCGGGCTCACCTAGATCAGAGAGTCACCATAAACACCCTTTTCAAGAGAGTAAACACACAGTATGACTGTCACAGTGCTGGTTATAAAGGAGTGTGTGTGTGTGTGGTGAGGCCTGTGTGTGTGTGTGTGTGAGCATCATGCCCGTCTGACACATGGTCCAGCGAGCAGGGGAGGTGGCGGGTCCTGTGGCGGAGGTGGCACCTCCACCTCCTTCTCCTCCTTCTCCTCCTCCTCCACCTCCCCCTCCTCATCTTTCTCCTTCTTGGGCGGGGTCAAGACCCTGCATTCCTGGAAGGTCCTCTCCCATCTGTGTAAGGATGGAATGTCCTGGAAAAGCAAAGGAAAAAGTTTGTGTGCGTGTGCGTGTGTATGTGTGTGTGTGTGTGTGTGTGTGTGTGTTTGAGTGTGCGTGTGTGCATGCCTGTGTGTGTGTATGATTGCATGCCTGTGTGTGCACGTGTGTGTGCACGTGTGCCTGTGTGTGTGCGCGTGTGTGTGCTTGTGCGCCACCTTTAATGTTGTAATTACCAGTGATGTCCATTGCTCTTTCATCTTGCCTTTGTAGTGGATATTTCCTCTAATGAACACTGGCCTGATTAGTCTTTAGGCCTGAACAGCTGTGTTCCAGATCCCCTTATTTTATGGAAAATAACATCTTGCACTTGTGCCCTTTAAATTTGTAAAGCCACACTGTATGAAGTATCTATGTTCTTTGCATTTTATAAGAAGAAAAGATATGAAGTTGCCAATGGAGTCTGCACCCCCCCCCCCCCCACCCCCCAACAGTGATGCAAGGACACACAGCTGGCTGAGGAGCCAATTGCCCAGTTACTTTTGCTCCTTAAAATGGGGGGGACTGTGTATTAAAATGGGCTGCAACCCATACAGGGTTCACCCGATATGGATGTAAATACCTGAAAATTACAGTAGACAGTTTAACCTCATTTTTATTGTTTCATTTCAAATCCAATGTGCTGCTGAGCCAAAACAAGAAAAACTTTGTCACTGACCATTTAATAGTCATTTTATAATATCTGCAGTAGTTCTACTCTGTTCAAGCTTTGGTTTTTTTTGTGGTTTTACTGTACATTTACACTTTTTCTCTGTCACACTCACATTCAGTCACTCAGAGACTCACTCATTTACTCAGAGACTCACATTCATTCACTCTCTCACACACCCACATTCAGCCCAGAGCCTACACACAGCCCAGCGGGTACACACAGCCCAGCCCAGCCCAGCGGGTACACACAGCCCAGCCCAGCCCAGCCCAGCCCAGCGGGTACACACAGCCCAGCCCAGCGGGTACACACAGCCCAGCCCAGCGGGTACACCCAGCCCAGCCCAGCCCAGCGGGTACACACAGCCCAGCCCAGCGGGTACACACAGCCCAGCCCAGCCCAGCCCAGCGGGTACACACAGCCCAGCCCAGCGGGTACACACAGCTCAGCCCAGCCCAGCCCAGCGGGTACACACAGCCCAGCCCAGCCCAGCCCAGCGGGTACACACAGCCCAGCCCAGCCCAGCGGGTACACACAGCCCAGCCCAGCCCAGCCCAGCCCAGCCCAGCGGGTACACACAGCCCAGCCCAGCGGGTACACACAGCCCAGCCCAGCCCAGCCCAGCGGGTACACACAGCCCAGCCCAGCCCAGCCCAGCGGGTACACACAGCCCAGCCCAGCCCAGCCCAGCCCAGTCCAGCGGGTACACACAGCCCAGCGGGTACACACAGCCCAGCCCAGCCCAGCCCAGCCCAGCCCAGCCCAGCTGAACGACTGCATGCAGTGCAGCTGCTGCTCGTGATGCAGTCAGCATCCTCCGCCCTCAGAGCTGTGCACCTCTGGGGATGGATAACCGTGAGACATAGCAGAGCTGATTCTGGGGTACACTCGAGCCTCAGCGCTGATTCTGGGGTACACTCAAGCCGGAGGAGCTGATTTTGGGGTACACTCGAGCCTCAGTGCTGATTCTGGGGTACACTCAAGCCGCAGAGCTGATTTTGGGGTACATGGCAGTGGGTCCCCGGTCCACCTGACTCCTGGTGACCCTGTCTGGGAGAGGAAGTGCTGGAAGTGCACTAAGCTCTCAGCCCTTACAGACAGGAAGTGGGCAAGCAGAGAACAAAGAGACTGAATCTGTGCCCCCTCTCTCTCTCTCCCCCTCTCTCTCTCCCTCACTGTGAAAAGCAGAAGTCCTGTATAATCTAAGGCATGTTTTCTAACAGCGTGTGGACAAAGGGAATGAGGGGCTCCTCTCTCTGCCATCCTGTGGTTATGGGGGGGGTCTAATTGGAAACTGAAGGTGGTGATTAAATAAAATGTGAAATGGTTGGGGTGTGGTGGGGGGGGGGGGGGGGGGGGGGGGGATTTAAATAGTGAATAACAGTATTTGATTGGTTTTCACTGGAGGTATGGGTGTGGTGGGGGTGGGGGGGGCGGGCACACAGGCAGCCACAAGAAGGAAAAAGAAGGGGAAAAAAAGATTTTTGGCTGAATTGTGTGTTCTCTGCCTGCTGCACAGATGCAGTGGGTCTGACTGGCTCAGGAATCAGACGTGTGAATACACGCCGCTCCTGCCTTTCCAAAAGAACACAGAATAAACACAGAAAAGCCTAAAAACAGCATTTTTTGCGGAATCATTTTAATTGGCCTATATATCAATAAAACGTTTCCCCCTGCCCCTGAACCCGTCTGTCTGAAAGACTGAGGAAAGACCTTAGGCTTTGGCACGCAGTACATGCATGTGACGGAGACTCTGTCGCAGAACTGAAAGGACACTCCTCCCCTGTCTCAGGACCCAGATGCACCAGATGTCTGTCTGTGGCTGTTTCACTGTGCACTGTCCTCCACTGCAGAGAGAATGGGAGAGAGAAAGAGAGAGAGAGAGAGAGAGGGAACTGGTTTTCTGCGTTGGCCATGTTCTCGTTCGGTGTAATTGATCTGTGTGGCTGCGGTCTGTGGCTTTATTCAGCCAGGTGGGGGCGGGGCACGTGTGCCTGATTGACAGGCTAATTCATGTATCTTGCATTGCCCATTAGGCCCAGCAGTTCCTGCCCTGCATTATTCACTGTTCCGTAAACAGATTACAGACATATTCACTGCTGACATCTTCTATAAATGCAGTCCATTTACCTGCAGGGCAATGGGCCATTCAGACTTTACACCATCTTCTGCCTGCAGGGCAATGGGCCATTCAGACTTTACACCATCTTCTGCCTGTATGGCAATGGGCCATTCAGACTTTACACCATCTTCTGCCTGTATGGCAATGGGCCATTCAGACTTTACACCATCTTCTGCCTGCAGGGCAATGGGCCATTCAGACTTTACACCATCTTCTGCCTGCAGGGCAACGGGCCATTCAGACTTCACACCATCGGGTCCATCAACAGAGAGGCTCCTGTAGGGGAGGTGGAGAAACAGAGGGAGAAAGAGAAAGGTGGAGAAGTGGAGAGATGGAAAAGCAGAGAGAGATGGAGAGATGGAGAAACAGAGGTGGAAAGAGAAAGGTGGAGAAGTGGAGAGATGGAGAAGCAGTGAAAGATGGAGAGATGGAGAAACAGGTGGAAAGAGAAAGGTGGATAAGTGGAGAGAGATGGAGGAACAGAGGTGAAAGGGAAAGGTGGAGAAGCGGACAGATGGAGAAATAGAGAGATGGAGAAGCAGAAAG